>NC_079451.1:13749989-13764989 GCF_903798145.1 Danio aesculapii
CAAAAGGCTTGGAATGAATATTATAGGGAGATCAAATAATGTCCTTTGTTGACAGATTCTCACTTGAATGCAATGATGCGGTAAGCTCACATCAGTTCATTGCGAAACTAGCGTTTCCCCCTTCTGCAAGGAGTCGTGCCCCTATAGCTGGATTTTCCTCACTAGTCTTCACAACTACCCAAACAGCACGCCGTTATGTTTGGCGGATATGCAGAAGCCCTTATTGGTGCATTTCGAATTCAATTTAGCGATAGAAGATTGACTGAGGGTTTCTCCCCCCTCTTCTTTTAAGAAGGGCTTCTTTTTTCCATAGCTCGTTTCTTTTGAATAACGTGGCACAGCATTTATCCCTGTCCTTCACATATCCTCGGCTCTGCAGTCTGCTGCTGCCTTTGACGTTGCTTATGTGTCCTTAGGAATAAAAGGAAGGTGGGGGTGGTGTGGGGGTTCGGGGGGAGGATAGAAAATGAAATGAGCTATTGTTTTCCTTTGATTCCGGGCAACAGTTCAGATATGGCAAGGGCACCGAGCCAAGTCCTCCGCAACAGTAGTCGCTCGCGATGCAATACAAAACCCACAGCAAAATACACATTTATAAGCATCGTACACCAGGTTGTGGCTATACAAGAGTTTTTTTGCAGGGTTCAGGGGTGTTGCGAGGGGTTGAAATGAGGTGGGGGAATGAAGGTGCTGCTGCGGACCTTGCGAGGACAGCCAATCTCCTCATTCAAGCCTGCCTCCACACAGCTCATATTGTCAGTTTGCCAGTTTAAAGGAACCTTGAGCAGCATCAAAGATCTTTTCAAAGCCTTAATCCTAATAGGTCGTGGTTTGTTCTGTCACATCAAAGACGTGAGCGAGGGAGGTACAGAGGGGAAGAATGCGTCAGGGGGAGCTGGCAAAGATTCTTATGGGGAAGATTGGCAGAGGGTTTGCGGCACGGCGAGCACTAAAATCTGAAATATCGGCCATGGAAAGCCTGCTGTAATAGATATGAAATGGGCCTTCTCAACACCATGAAAGGCTGACATTTGCTGAAAGATTGTCATGAGAAGCCCTTTTATTCCCTGCCATCTATCAAGCGTTTGTACTGCCACCTTGTCCGCACTGGAAATTCGCAAGTGTCATTCTCGGCGGTGTGTACCAGATTGGTCATTTCCAATGATTCTTTTTTTCCCTGTCAACTGCTGAATCTTCAGCTAGAGAACTTTCGGGTCGAAACCTGAGGAACAAACATGTTATCTTGAACATGCACGCATATGCGTATTTACTTCTCACCTCTTGACACTTTAATCTGCGGTTCAGCATCTCATGAATTCAATCGAGTACAATTGTCTGACATAAAGCCACTTCCTGCGAACCAACATGACACGAGTGCTTTGTTAATTAGGCGTTCGTGGTAAAGCGGCTATCGATTTTCTATCTACACGTCAGAAGAGAGGCCCTTTGTCTTCACAGTCATCCGCCCTGCATATACGAAAGCGGTAATAAACCGTGCCTTTCGCCAACAAGAAGATAGTAATAAAACAAACCCCAAAAACAAGGAAGGTAGATGGACGAGCTCAGCCGGAGACGTGCAGGAAAGGGAAGATAATGATGATGCTGAGCTCTCTAGTGTTTTGAGTCAACATAAAGAAATAATTCACTGAAGTGACTGCGTTTTTACTGAGAGACGCTGAACCGGTTCAAAACACTGGCGTTTCAGAGGACTGTCTGGTTGTGTGTTTGTGTGATGATGGCCTGTCTGAAATCCCTCTGGTGCTTGTTATTTCACACCCCTGTGGCTACAAGTTTGAAAACAATCCCTTAAAAACTAGCAATAAAACTTACTGGGGTAACAAGGTTAATCTGAGTCTGAAAAGACTGTTGTTCTTAGCCATCTAAATAGGTCCCTAAAGAGCCACTTAAATCTTTAGGTTTTTCTTGACTCGGATAGAGAAAGTATGGGAAGCCATATTAGATAATGGCATCGCACAATCAAACAAAAGCGATAAATGTGACAAATTAGTGTCACTTTTTGCACTAATATCCTTTTCCAATTAATCCTAAATTCCTTATTCCAGAAAAGAGTTTTACAGGCTTAACACCTGTCTGAACGTTTCTGTGTGATGATAATAAACAAAGAATCGCATGTCTTTCCCCTCAGCTATTTTCTCAGAAATACTGAAGGTGTTTGCTTTTAATAATTCTGCACAGTGCTGTAACCAACTCAATAACTCTCATTCACGTCCTTGAAAATTATGAAAAGGATGGTCATGGGATTCTTATAGTGCTTTCAGTAACATCTGTAATGACTTCTGTTAATTTTCTTTGAAGAAGAAAAAATATTTAAGTTAATTGACTTTATTTGGACATGAATGCTTCAAGTAACATTCTATTACAATGGACATCAAATTGCTTGTAATTCCAGTTAATACAAGTGTGTGCCATCTACAGTACAGCAGTTATGTTGTACAAGTCATATTATTAATGTGCTTTTTCACATTCTTTTTTAAACAATCTCATCTAAAATACACATCTAATAACACTTACATATACATATACCTTTTTTTCACACAAAAAAGAATGAAGAACTAACTCAATTTCCATTGGCTTATTCCCTGTATTATGAAGGGTTGCCACAGCTGAATGAACCACCAATTACCAATTACATTTATTTAACACATCGAATGCCCTTCCAGCCCCAACCCAGCATGGTTCTAACTAGATGTTTCATATCCATGTTAATCCTAGAACGTCATTTTTGTTTTATCCCTACCCCTAAACCCAACTGTAAACGATTCCCAAAATCAGAGGGGAATAATAGTTGGATAGCAATCATGTACAAGTACATAACCCTAGCGGTAAGGCTATCCACATAGTGAATTTCCTCAGGCTCAGCTTTGGCCCACAAAATCAGCTTCTGCCTGGCCCAGATAGCACATGACTGGACCAACTCTGGCTTCCAGACAAAAGCCAAACATAGAACATATCTGAGCCAAGCCTTAGCCAAGTTAATAGCCCATAACTGGGTCTAAACTGGGCCAGAAATGTTGCTGTCACAACTGCAATGAAACTGATAAACTAATAAAACATTGCGGTTCAGCGAGTGTTATGGGTGTGCTTTTTTTCGTAGCAACCTGATTGGTAGATTTTTTTTTTCTTTATTCAAAAAAATTTTTATGTATTTTAAATTTGGGTCAAGATAGGCTTATTTTCCACCTTATTTTATTTTATTTTTTTTACATCAGACATCTGGCCCAGGTCTTGTGTGCCGCCTTAGAGACAGTGCCATCTCTGGGCCAAATACTATATTTGACATCTGGTCCAACCCAAGTAGCAAAGAATTCTGGCCCAGATTTGGCATAAAGCTGGCACAGCAGGCATTTGTCCGGCACTGGCATACAGCATGTGGGCCAAACATGGCCTAGGCTTCGCAGAGGTGGCACCATTTTTAAAGCTGCACACATTACTTGGGCCAGATATCAAATGTAGTATTTGGCCCAGATATTAAAAACGTATATGTGGGCGACGTAAATTTGGACCATCTTGACCCACTTTTAAAATACAATTATATGCAATCAGATTGCTTTGAGAAAAAGCGTGGCCATAAAGCGAAATGTTTCATGGGTTTATCAAATTCATTGCAGTCGTGACACACCAACCTATCTGGCCCAGTTCAGGCCCAGTTATGAATTATTAACTTGGCTGAAACTTGGCCCAGATATGATCCATGTTTGGCCTTTGTATGGAAGCCAGAATTGGTCCTATCATGTACCGCAATTCACTATGGTATGTGGGCGAAGCAAAAGCTGATTGTTTGGGCCAGATCTGGACCAGAGAAATTTTGCTATGTGCGCCCTTAAAGACAATGCCACCTCTGGGCCAAATACTACATTTGAAATCTGGCCCAAGACTTATGTGCACCCTTAAAGATGGTGCCACCTTTGGGCCAAATACTACATTTGACATCTGGCCAAAGTCTTGTGTGCCACCTTAAAGATAGTTCCACCTCTGGGCCAAATACTACATTTGACATCTGGCCAAAGTCTTTTGTGCCACCTTAAAGATCGTGCCACCTCTGGGCCAAATACTACATTTAACATCTGGCCCAAGACTTTTGTGCCACCTTAAAGATGGTGCCACCTCTGGGACAGGTACTACATTTGACATCTGGCCCAAGTCTTGTGTGCCGCCTTAAAGATGGTGCCACCTCTGCCAATGGTTGGTCCACATGCTGTATGCCAGAGCTGGATGAATGCCTGCTGTGCCAGCTTTAAGCCAAATCTGGGCCAGAATTATTTGCTCCACCGGTAAAGTAAATAAATTTTAATTCTGATAAATGTTGATCCAGGAACATGTCCTACTTGGTGAAGTCACACCAGCCAGTTTGCATCAGGATCTCCTACATGCACAGGTCAGATGGACACAGCAGGCATTAGTATTCAACCTGCCAGAGCACCAATCAGTGCTGGAGGAACGGTATGGAGGATGTGGCGGGTGAAGAGTAGTGGGAAGTGATTGTTTTACCAATTCAAGATGGCATCAGTGCAATGATGATGAAACCGGTAATGTGAAATCACCTTCGAGGCGAGATTTCTCAGCAAATCAGACTGACTGATTTCTGTCCGCTTGTCTACTAGTAGCAATATGCATGCGCACAAATGTAGTGATGATTTTGACACATTTTAATTCGATGAATTTGCTTTGGTCGTCTGAGCCGAACTTGAAATCAAAGCAGCAAGATCCCTCCATGGTCACATATTGAGTTGTTAAAAACACAATGAGAACAGTCTCTCTTCTGACTGATAACTGCCACACATTGAAGGACACAGAATTTCAAACTGTCTCATTGAAAACCACAATCTGTTTGTCAGATGAATACTACTATTAGAAATGCGGGGCTGCTAGTCTGTTATTTTCTGAGATGAATAAATGAGGAGAGAAATTACTTCCAGCTTTACTTATACAGATCAATCTGTGGCCATCTACAACTTTAAAGACTAAGCCGTGGTCACGGGGCAGGTAATGTTACATTTAACCAAACTCAATTATGACAGAGATGTTTGGATTGCGCATCTGCTATCTCCTTTCCTATAAGTGTCTGATGACAAATTTAATTGGAATCAGATTATAGAGTAGGCAAAACTGAAGATCTATTTGCTGTGTAGGCTTATTACAGGCCCCTGCCATGCATAGACCAAAAAACACCTTCTCCCTATTATGAGAGTCCCCCCTCAATGCGTATTAATTTCACAGTAGATTATCTGTACAGATAACGCTTCTGTTTGTGGGACAAGAGTTTTTCATAATTGATTCTGTGCATGTTTTATAGACTTAAAAGTATTAATTAATGCATCTGTATTTTTAACATGAGTTGTGGTTTTTATTTTAAATGTACTGTTGAGTTGTAAGTATCAGAGTATATAATACCAGAAGTGCAACAAATATGGTTATACAAATATACATAGCAAGAACAAACAGTACTCTCATGAAAAAAAAAAGATATAGTATTTTACAATGAATCCCATAGTGTTTTAAAACTATGTTATAGTAAAATGTTTTATACTGTATATATCAAAGATGCCCAAACTAGGGCCCGCAGGCCAAAGTTGGCCCTTTGTATACTTTGATTTGGCCCGCCAGAGGGAAAATGATTTGAAGGGTTGGGGAATGGCTTTTGGGGAATAGAGATTAAAGAGAACATTTTGTGTTTGTTCAATTGTGGAGCAAAAAAACAAATAAAAATTTTATTAAATGTTTCAATTGAATGTTGTAAAAGAAACAGATTTTTTTTAAATGTACATAGTGTCACTTAACAAATCAAAACAGAAGACATCAGCGTGCAAATCAAGGCAAAGTTCATTAAAATGACAGACATTTTCAAAAAATTATAATGCAATAGTAAAGGGTTGAAGCAAACTTTTCTTTATATATTTAATTATTATGAAATAAATTAGGAAATTTCCAATGGCAACTTTAATGTTCAGCCCACAGCTCTCAATCAAGCTTGGATTTTGGCTTTTCATAAGAAAATGTTTGGGGGCCCCTGGTATATATATTATAGTATTTACAATTCTTTGTTCTGAATGCTACAGCTTACTCAACACAAGAAGTCAAGACAGCAAATATTTTATGTTGCTTTAACTTATTTTAATAAGTTAATCAGGTTTTCATTTTTTAAAGTTATACAACGTTTAACTTAATAATTTTATTCAGTTATTCATTTTAGTCAGTTTGATTGATTTTAGTTGAGACAACTAAAAAAGTTAATTTGATTCAATGTCAAAAAAATAAGGCAGCTTGATTTCTTTACAGTGTATTTCACAGTAAAATGCTTTCATTTTTACTCCAGTAAACTGTGCATTGTAGTATTTTATCCCACATGAAAAAATATAGTACTTTATAGTAAATATTAAGGGTTTTGGAACCATGTTTGTTATATACAATAGCATAACACTTTTGTTAATGAATGTTACAACATTAACTATAGTGAAATAATAAACTACTGTATACAGTATGCAAATTGTGTTGTATTGTAGTATAATATGTTAAAATAAAAATTATATGATCAATTAGTCCTGACAGCATATATTTTTAGGTCATTGTAACTTATTATACCAAGTTAATTATGTTCTAACTTAATTTTGTAAGTTGTGCAAGCTGTTTTAAGTCAGTTTAACATAATATAAATTCAATATACTTATAAGGTTAATTCGATTCAGCTTAAAAATTTAAGGCAGGATTTTTTACAGTGTAAATATATACAGTATAGTCTTTGGTATTCAGTTTTCATATTGCTAGTTGTTGTATTACCACAGAAACTAAAGAATTACCACAACAAACTAATTTAAGGCTACTTTACTATAGTATGGCTCAAAAACACTACAGTATTTACTTATTTTTCATGTGGGGATTTCAAAGACAGTCTCCGATGGAGAGTCAGCTGAAGCCTTAAGTCTCAGATGGATTAAGTACTGTCAAATGTATTGTTGTAGCTGTAATTTGGTGACGCTCATCGCTTTCAGGATGGCATGACCAACAATCTGAAACTTTGATGTCTTTGTAAGTGGGCCTGATTGCAGCTGTTTTTGTAAAATAAACGTTCTTCAAAACGCCCCCTGGTGGACATATTGGACGCCTAACAATGTGAACAGTGAAAAGTCGGCATATTTAAATTGATTTGCTCTGAGGTATTTATTCTGTTGAATTTTCGTTTATTATTATTGCTGTTATAACCTATTCACTGGCTGACTTTACACGGTTAATAACCGACCTAAAAGTATTCCAGAATTCCAGATATAGCTACAAATAAACACGGCAACGAATGGTTCTCATTGAGTTCAGATAAAAAGCCGTGCTTTCTGCAATAGTAGCCAATTGTCGCTGCGGTGATTAAAGTCAATCAGCATCACCTACACGCATTTACTTGAAGCCATTTCTTTTGCGCAAGAATACAGGAATTCTAGTTGCCATTCATAGACGCGACGCTCTGTCTGAAGATGCATTTACGGAGTGTTATTTTACGGGCAAAAACATATTTCGGAAGTAATATAGCCCTGCGCTCTCCTTTAATCTTAATCGGATACGTTTACTCTTAATGACACTTTGATTCACATCAAGGAGAAAACATAACCACACAAAGAGAAAAGTCAAGTATTTGCAAGCTCTTCATGTGAATTTAGTAGAGACAAGTGCTTTCAAGCCTTCCATTAATGTGTTTTGTAAAGCTGAAGCAGTAGGTTTTTTTTTTCGTGGAGCCATCTCGCCACCCCGTGGACGCATTTTTTACACATCATATTGCAAAAATAGACTCTGTGTTTTACGATAGCCATATAGGCCTATGCTTTTTAAACTCGTCAATGCACAACAACAATAATAATAACAATAAATTCAGACTCTTCATATTTAAACAGGCCTACTCACTTAGGCCTACACAATGTTACGCATTTCACTGAGTGTTGGCTACAGGCGCTAATTCTTATAAATTCCGCATAATATTCTGCTTTTGTATTTTCTCTTGCTTCAGTTAATAAATTGCAAATATTTTAGTTGTTTATGCACTTTAACAAGCCGTTCTGAATAAAAAGCATCTGCTAAATGTATACATGTAAGTGTCACACATATAAATTATATACAATCTTTATTTTTTTTATTAACTTTTTCCGGAAAATAAATATATGTATCAATTTCTCAGTGAATAGGTTTTGGTGCATTTAAACAAAAGAGTTTTATTAAACAGTTGTATCCATTAAAATAATAGTCTGGTCACCTAAAAGCTTTAGGAATATAAAAGACAATACATTTAAAGTCAAACGAATTATTGCAAAAAAAATAAATAAGTGAAAAATTACCACAAATTTTCTTGTAAATTACAACATTTAAACTAAATGTCATTTTGATCCCTTGATTTTTTTTTCCTGTTTATTAAAAACGTCCCAACATAATGATTTGGGGGTACCAATTTCTGGGATGTGATCTTTTTTTTTTTTTGTGAGGTTTTTTGTTTCTTTTAGATTTGTTTTTGGCTTTGACACTGATTAATCAAATGTATAGGCACAATTATGTTATTGTAAAGCATCCTATAGAAAATGTTAATTTAAAAGAGAGATCTGTGAGGGGTGAAGGCCACACAGTGAAATTTGATATATTTTTACGTATGCTTTTTTATTATTTTATTCATTTAATCGACATATTTTCAACAAACCAAACCAAAACAAAAAGTTAATGTTTTATATTACAGTTTGAAAAAGCTCCAAAAATTCTCAGGTTGCTCAAAGACGCCACCTGCTGTCTGTCTTTATTAATACATGTTCTTAGAGCAGTCTTCATTTCAGTTGATGTAATTTTTATAGCTATTTTGGTAAATGGCTGAGCTGGTTTAATTCTGAAGTATAAAATTGCATGCATTTCCTCATCACTCTGCAATATCACCTCTGGTTTAATTTAACCATAAAATAATTTACCTTAAGCTTCTATACTTTTCCTTAGTTTAGTTACTATACTATATTACTATTTATATTATTATTTTTACTATTATTATTATTTATAATATAATATAATATTAATGTACTTATCAATGTTACATTTGTATTTTTTATTAATCATTTATTACAGTAATTATTATGACCTCGTTATTTGTAAATGTATTGTTTGAAATGTGCTGTTAGTATTATATACTGAAAATACTAAAATATTGTATATTGAGATATTATACATTCCATATACATGATTTCTCCCCCTGTATGTGTGGCATACAGAATATTAGTTCAGTAAACCAGCTCTCAATACATTTGCATAATCTTAAAAATCATTTATATTGACATTCAAGTAAGTGCTTTCTTAGGCTGGCATAATATATAAGTTGTGAAGTGTAATTAAAACTTGACCAAGAACCAATGCAGAGCTTGATTGTTTTAGTCTGCAACTGATAATGTGGTTGCAGTTTGCTATTGGTGGATCTCATTTGAGAGACAGGTTGATCCTGCCTTCATGCTATAGAAAATATGTCAGGAGAAGTCAGTAAAGAGGGAGGGGAAGTTTCATTGCGCTCATAATAATAATAATAATAATAATAATAATAATAATAATAATAATAATAATAATAATAAAAACACCACCTAATATAAAGTTTTTTTTTTTTTGCTTATTCATTTTTTTTACAATATTTTCAAGCTGTTTAGGATTAATTAAAGTCTTCTAAAAAGGCACATTCACGTTAGCCTATGATGAGCAGATTTTTAATTTAAACTTTTATTTACACATAAACATTGATCCATTACAATAGATTTTTCTTATTTGCTCATGCTGTGTAGGTCTTTACAATAGAGTGGCCCTTTGTTCCAATAGGTTACAGCACAGATAATCTTGATTTCAGGCTTAATTTTAAAATATAATTATTGGTAACACTTTATTTTGATGGTCCATTTGAGTACTAGTAGACTGTCTGCTATGTTGATACTGCTCCTTCAACAGACATTTAACTGACTACAAGCAACTTTGCAAGTACGTGTCAACTTACACTAACCCTAACCCCAACCCCAACCCCAACCTAACAGTCTACTTATATTGCATGTAGATGCAATGTAACTTAAATTCAGCAAACGGACCATCAAAATAAAGTGACCAAATAATTTTACAAATAATATAAAAAACACTGGCAGTAATAAAATAATACAACAAATTACCTAATTTCACTTGAAATATATGACAACTGAGTTTATGGAGTGTTTTGAGAGCCATGATGTTTATTTTAATAAATATGGAACATCATGGCTTTGTCAATTTAGCAATGTTTTAAACAGACTGATGTTACAATATGCAGGCTATTCTGGAACAATTCTAGCATACATTTATGTTGTAAAGAAAACAAAGGCAAATTTCACTTAATGATACAGCCAATCCGATTTCTGATGTATTTTCATGAGGACCAATTCTATTTTTTTCATTAGCCTACCTTCAATCCCGCGACCAGCGCCGACATCCACGAGAAGTCAAAATTACTGTCTGTGTATATGAAACCATGTCACATATTTAACATGTATCAAATGTTATTTAACAAGTATCAAAATGTATTTTGTTACCAATAACATGTAGCTCTCTAAACGTTTCATGCGGATTCACTGTGTTCGTTGTTTATTATGATGAGCTCCTCAAAGCTGCTGAAGCCGCACAGCTTTTCCCGGTTAATAAATCAGCGACGTTATTGGTCGGTTTACCCGCAGATATCTTTATATGAGTACTGAAAAACAGGCAAAGTTTTTACGTAAACTCTCAATCGTTTACTTTTTTTGTCTTAGTCCCAAATTTATAAACAGCGGAATGAACTGCTAAAGAAAATTGTGGCTGTACTCAGTAATGAGTTATTTGAAAGTACCGGAGTAGAATATTTACTTTAATTTGTATTGTATAAGTGAACGTACATATTTCAAAACAGACAAAAAATAAAAAAATTACAGGAGAAGGCTAGGCCACGGGCATGCAATCTCGGTCCTGGAGCGTTGCTAGACATAAAGCTCTAGTGGGGTATATATATATATATATATATATATATATATATATATATATATATATATATATATATATATATATATATATATATATATATATATATATATATATATATATATATATATATTTTTTATAAATATTTAAATGAAAGTATTATTGTTATTATACAATTATTATTCTAAATAATCTTAATTGTAACTGGAAAACAATGTTTAGACACAACTGGAGGGATATGCTAAGATCATTTAAGAAGTCTTTTGCATAAATATTACTTTCATTTGAATGAAATTCTATAAACAATTCAATAAAATACAAAAAAACATGTTTTATAAAAATTTCTGTTTTCTTAGACTTGACACATGGCAGAGAATTAGGTTTATTAAGTCTTTACCTCCATGACTCCTCAACCCTCGTTTTTGCTTCATACAAAAAAATCTATCAGGAGGCATGCTTACGATCACCATCATATTGTTTAAACTTTAGTATTGTCGACTTGCAAAACAAAAAAGGCTGTTACGCAGGGCGTGACAAGCAAGAAACCTGCTTTTTTGGCGCGCATGTTTACCTGGACTCGCACCGGCAGAAGAGCAGCGCGTGCAAGAGGCGCACACGCGAAGATGCGTCAGTTTGCTTTTTGATTAAACACACTGCTTTCACCAGCGTTGGTTCGGTTGCATTAGAGAATATTGTCTTTATTTCGGAATTACCACTCTTAATAAATACACTTGCATATGAAGTAAATCATACCTCAATGCATTTACTGGGGCACTGGAGATTTTTACTGGGGCACGTGCCCCAGTAAATTGGGTCTAGCGACGCCCCTGGCTCCAACACTAATCAAACACGGCTGAACCAGTTAATCAGGTTCTTACTAGATATAGAAACTTCCTGGCAGGTTTTTTGAAGCAAGTTTGAGCTAAATTCAGCAGGACACCGGCCCTCCAGGACCAAGTTTGGACACCCCTGGTCTAGGCCTACTCAATTACAGTAAGGCTAGTAGGCTAGTACAGTAATTGTTACTCTCCAACACTGATTCACAGCAATCCATGGTGTAATTTTAAACCTATTATAAGCGACAAACCATTGCTAAATAGCCGAGGTTACATTTTTTTCAAAACTCCAGACACGCAACACATAACACATCTTGAATATACAATAGATCTTGATTCATTTATTCATTTTCCTTTGGCTTAGTCCCTTTATTCATCAGGGGTCGCCACAGCGGAATGAACCGCAAACTTATCCAGCATATGTTTTACACAGCGGATGCCCTTCCAGCTGCAACACAGAGCTGGGAAACATCCATACATACTCATTCACACACATACATTACAGCCAATGTAGTTTATTCAATTCATCTACTGTCTCACATGTCTTCGGACTGTGGGGAAAACCGCAGCACTGGAGGAAACCCACGCCAATACGGAGAGAAGATGCAAACTCCACACAGAAATGCCTACTGACCCAGCTGGGACTCAAACCAGCGACCGTCTTGCTCTGAGGCGACAGTGCTAACCCCGGAGCCACCAGGTCACCTAAACAACAGATCTACATTAATTATTTTTGCATAGTAACTCAACACACAAACAATAATTAGCCACATTGAGGCAAAACTACACACAGTATATGGGAAAATACAGCTTTTGCTTGTTCAGAGTCAAGCACATGAGTTTGTCACACACACACATACATTTCTTTACATTAATACAAGATGCATATTCAGAAGAAAAATGTAGGAATGTAAATATTGTATTCTCTTCATTATATTTCACTAAGGGTCCAACAGTATCAGACAAAACAAATACATTTAAGGAAACCTACTGAAAAAAACAGCTTAAACCAGCCTGAAAGTGGCCAAAACCCCTCTAAAACCAGCCTGGTTGACCAGCTAAAACCAGCCAACCAGCTGGTTTATGCTGTTTTTTTTTTCAGTAGGGAATGCTAACAAATAGACTTGTTACTGTAATATAAAGTAAAAAAACAACAACTATTATTTGCATCCTGTCTTCGGTTTGGGTCTGACCATAAAACTCCAGACACCACAAGCACTATTTGCTCCTGCTAATCTTTTTCTAGGATCTCTGTCTCCATCCTTGGTGTCTCACTGCCTCTGTCAGCACAGGCCTCCTCCAGCACTTGTGTTGATGCATTTAATGTCATTGCAACTTAAAAATAACTATTCTAGTTAAAAGTGTTTTCACATTAGCAATTGATGTAGTAAGTAGATATACAGTGAATGAGTCGGCCATTTTGAATGTAAGGGTTTTCTCAATGAAACACAAACAATAGTTTTTTCCAGGATTATGTGTAACACAAACTTTTTAGAGTTTTTCAAAAGTTTGTATTACTATATAAACTGAGTTTGAAGTATGTAACATGCTAGTTGTTTTGCAGATGTTGTCTATAGGCAGATGAGTAAAAGATTTAAAGTTTTGCTTACAGTCCTGGAGATCTACCTTCCCTGATCAAACACACATGAACCAATTAATTAGGACCTGAACAGCACTGGATAATTACAGGCAGGTGTGTTTGATATGGGTTATAACTGAAATCTGCAAGAAGGTAGATCTCCAGGAACAGGGTTGAGCTCCCCTGACTAATGAATAGTTCAACCCTTGCTGTGGTATGAGTAAGTTTTATAATAGATTTATGAGCTTTTGGGGGTTTAAAAAAATCACTATCCAACACTATTAAAAGGCAGAGCCAGAATAAAATTTAAAACTACTCTGACTGTGTCCGTCTGACAGAAAAAGACACACACAGAGGATGGCAAATTATGGGGTAATTTTAATTTTTAAAAATAGTTTCATCATTTAGAGAAGTAGTTCCCAAACTTTTCAGCCCGCAACCCCCAAAATTACAATGCAAGTGACTCGTGACCTTCAATATGCTGTGAGGTGGAAATATATAAACCTTACACACTAGCGCGCACACACCAATAGACCCAAGTCTATTTTTCATTTAATTTTGGAGAACGGCACACAGAGATCATCCTCCATGCTCAATTGTGGCCTGTATTTATTTTTAATGTACATGAGTGCTGTAAAGGTGTCAGAAAGTTTAACCTGGTGCCATGAAATAAATGTACTGTGTCTTTAACCCTCCTGTTGTGTTCACATCCCGCACCTTACTTTAGTGTTCCTGGTCAAAATTGACTAATCTGTTTTAACTGTTCTTAAATTAGCACACACACAAAAAAACATTTTTCACCACCAACTTTTTATTTAACATTCTTTAGCTGGGAACAAAGTCTTAAAGTAGTTTTTAACAAATTTAAAGAATAAGACATAAAATAACTGCAGTGAAAATACAAATAGGCACTGGAAATGTTTTACAAAATGAACAATATGAAATCGAAATACTCTGTTTAATTACCAATAGACAGCTCGCTAATATAACTATTACAGGGTCTGACCAAAGAAATTTACATTTTAATCGTTCTGAATGATTTATCTACCAGCAAACCACAAACAAAAGAGCACCCTTTCCTGTGTACTATGTGATTGAGGGTATAGACGGGGATTAAGGACACAGAACTAGCACTAGTTATATTTCAATCATTTTTGAGTGAGATGCTAATGGTCTAATCCAAATGAAATAATTGATGCTAAGCTGAGCTAAAAGTGCTCCTGCTAGACCCAGAGATTGGCTGAAAGAAAGAAAGAAGAAAGAAAGAAAGAAAGAAAGAAAGAAAGAAAGAAAGAAAGAAAGAAAGAAAGAAATCTCATGCCAATTGGTAACTTTTTGATTTACTGGCAAATTCGTACGAATTTGTACAATCTCATTCATACAATTTAGTAAAATTGCTTATCCCCCAATGACGGTTGGGTTTAGGGGTTGGTACAATATGTGTCTGAAATCTGAAATTTGTGTGTGATTAAGTGAGTTGGGGTGGTGTGTATAGGGATGTTTACTGTCTGATGGATGAATATAGTCTAGATACCGATTCATTTCCTATGGCGGTCCTTTTTGACGCGGAACACGACAGGTGAGGTGTAACAAGGTTGATTA
>NC_079451.1:13774989-13874989 GCF_903798145.1 Danio aesculapii
TGTTAAACCTATTATTGGTAGAAAAACATATTCTGTAATATTAAAACCACCTGGGTCTCCACTTTAGCATAGCCTCTCTTTTTGGTTTTAACAAACTTATGCCTTTTTTCTACTACTGTTGCAATTTCTAACCAGTAATTATTGGTCATCTGGTGATCCCTATGATCAAGCATGGACTGATCAAAAAGATGTATGTACAGGCATACCTGTTTTATACAAAATCTCTTCAATGTTATTCATATTCAACTCAAATTAAACGCGCCGCCGCGTGAACTGTTCACTCGAGTTAAAAAAAAAAATTGTGTGCTCTGCCAGCTGAAATCATGTTGCGTGCACCCAAAGCGAACCTTCGCAAACACAGTGATGACGTCAGCGATTCGCCGCACACACTCAATTGAACTAGTGGACGCGTCGAGTATAAACCAGGCTTTACACACCTTTGACCTGTTTCAAACTATTTTGAGATTTTTGGTTCAAAGACGATATTGTGTAGAACGTTAAAATACAGATTTAAAATAAAATGACACTTTTTGTGAGCATCATTTTTTTTTTACTGGCAGCTGACTTTATATGAACAGTTAATCAGTGCTTTTTCCTGCTGACTCATTTCTGGTTCGGTGTCAAGACGAATGAGCAGAGGTCACAGGATGCTGTCTCTCATGTCCTGTGTGTTTTTACAGTCTGTCTATTAGGAGCTAGATAGAACCGGTTTGTTTTGCCATCAGCTGTTATTTGGATCTCCGTATAGGCCTGCTCCCAGCCGCCTGCAGTGTGACATTGTCCAGTGCTTTTATAAAAGGAAGAATTTCCTCTTACAGGCTACTTCCTGTGTGGGCAGGAAGTGAGGATGAGTGATGGAGGTACAGAGAAGGTCCATTAACAGTGTTCTGCTGAATTTATATATATATTTTTTCCATCCAACTTTTTCCTTTGGCTGATATTTATTTGTTTGGCTGGTTTATAGAATATTATTTGACATTGGTCATTTTCAGGTCATGTCAATAAATCTGTAAAACTTCTGGTGCCATTATCTTGTACATATGTACTCCATTGCCTCAAATATTATCCTGACATCTGAATGTAAAATGTGTCATTTATGCACCCATGGGAAAATGTAAATTAATAATACGTGCACTGCCTTTGTGGTTGAAACATGTTTGGAAACAGTCAATATTAGTACAATTTGGCATAATTTAATATTGGTTTGCCAGCTTGCATGCCTCTTTAATGCAGCATGTTACATTTTAACTGGTTGACGTAAATTGTTCTTAAAATGCGTTTTAAAAATCGAGCAAAAATATATATAATTAAGATTAGTTATAGTTTTTTCAAGTGGCAGTGATACCAAAAATGTGCTTGTTCATTAATGTGATATCACATTACCACATACTGGCACATGTTCATTGTGTGCTTAAGAAAGTGTAAACACATTGTGAATCAGACATTCATTGTGCAGTGTTGTCAGCAATCAAGTTGCACATTTGATCTCATGCGAGGTGCTTGTTATACGTTTATATCATGGTTTTAAAAAACAAAACTGATGTGACAAAATCAATTTGGGTTGATTGAAAATGCATGCCTTAGCCTATGTTCTTCCAAGTAGTGCGAGGTATGTTTTGTTGGACTTTTCAAATGACAAATCCACAATAGTGAATCTACTGTGTGCATTTTTGCTCCAGTAGGGATGCTCCTTTCGGTAATTTTTCTTAACCGATAACTGCTGCTGGTCAACCGAAAGTTAACAGTTAACCGGTCAAATGAATAATAAATTATTAGATCACACTTTATTTTGATGACCCGTTTGTTGAATTTAAGTTACATTGCATCTACATGCCAACTAATTTTCATTAGATTATAAGTAGACTGTTAGGTTGGGATTAGGGCTAGTGTAAGTTGACATGTACTTGCAAAGTTATTAATAGTCAGTTAAATATCTGTTAAAGGAGCAGTATCAACAGATAAAAAGCTGACAGTCTACTAATACCAAATGGACCATCAAAATAAAGTGTGACCAAACATTTAATAATAATAAAGAAAATTTACGTGTTTTTTGTGTCTGACACACAAAATATTGTATTTTAAAAGCATATTTATTTTAACATGCGGACAACAGCATAGCCTACAAAACATATTAACAACAGAACAAAGCACCTTCAAGCACCTGTAGTGTTTCCAACAGCATAAAAAAGAATAAAAGAATAAAATAAATAGGTTTTCCCTGGAAATTTTCACTTAAATGATACATTTAGATTATAAAACGAAAAAACGGACTAAATCTTGAATCAGCATAGGCATTTTTTTTTATGTTATTTTTTTCTTCCGTCAAATAAAAATAGCAGGCTACTTCAAATCAATCGCTCCACGGAAAATATGATTTTAATTAATGCTCTGCTGTATGTCTTAGATCACAAACCCTCTATCAACATTTTTAATAGAAGTCATTATTTTAAAGATTACGTCTTGAGCATCTGATTTTACCCTTAAGCTTTTGTGCTTTCATTTCCTCCGTCTCACCTGCGGTTCATGTGTGCTTTCTGCACATGATGGCAGTCAACAAGGTGCATATGTTGACTTTTTTTTTTTAAGTATAGCCTACTATAGCATATTATAGTTTTGTTTTTTACATATAATATTGCATTAATTTGCAATACTAGGCCACAGTTTACACTAACGTTACAGTATTTATTACAGTTTATCAGTTTACTATGCTACTACTATGCTGTAGTATTCATTAACAAAGAGTTGTACACATTATACACTTTACTATCTGGTTCAAAAACATGTTTATTATAAATTACAATAGTTTTTCCCCATTCGGATATGGTTATATCTTCATCCGGATATGGTTATACCGGTTATATCTTCCAAGCACCACAAAATACCAGATGAAAGCATACAAAAGCATGGACGCATAATGTACATTAAAATGCTCCACAATAATAACCATCTAGTTTTGCTCGCAAAGGTTGCATTTCTTTTTTGTTCTACCACTGCTGCGCATCTCGATGTTTAAGTTTCTGTTGTTTATTCCACCAATATGCCAGTAAAGACTTGGATTATTGCAATCAAATAAGACAGAGATTTCCTGTCAGTGATTACATGGCAGGGTATACCTTATATATATTCTCCTGCATTCTGTATAAGTGTGGTGATGTTTGTATCCGATTTGTATATAACACATTAACATAATACACATAGTTAGGCCTGTATATAATCGTTATTAGTGCTGTCAAACGAATTATCGTGTTTAAAAAAGTACACATGGATGTGCTGAAAAAATCTTTATAACATGCCGCCTTTTCTTCCGTTCATTTTTAGTCAATTTAAACAATTAAAAACAACTTAAAACAGAAACATTTTGATTTTTTTTTATTCCTATGTAGAAGAATCACTTCCTGCCCTCCATTTAAATTTCACATCATCAATAACTTCATATGAAAACCTATTAATCCATGTACTAGAATCAATATGATTTTCCCTATAAAGTTAGCTGTTTATACATCCATAATATGTCCATTTGAATATCATTAACGTGAAAAGGAAACATTTTTTGCTGATTTTGAGCTGTTGTTTGTTGAATAAACAGCTGTTTTTTAGCTGTTTAATCATCAATAATATGTCCCAAATATCATTTGTGTGAAAAGGGGCAATAATTGTTAGTGTCGTACTGCCCCATAGCATTCGTTTTAACTTGAAACATAAATAAAACCTATGATGAACTACATTTTTGAGTTTCACAAAAAAATGAAGGCTGAGACACATACAGACATGGACAAAACTGTTAGTACCCTTCCATTGAAGAAAGAAAAACTACAGTGGTCACTGAAATATCTTGAAACTGAAATAAAAGTAATGGTTAATCAAAATGACTGAAAATAAATAAATGAAAATCAGATGTTGCATTTGAATTGAGGTTCAAAATAAGTGTTAAAAAGGTAAACTATTGAAAGTGGCTCAGACAAAACAATTTTGTCTATGCCTGTGTTTCCAATGAACCTATGTTTGACAAAATAGATCTGTTTAATATGTTTTAGATTGAAAAAAAAACATGATTTAAAAATTTAATTGACATATTATCAGTATTATTAGTTATGTAATTAATGAATTAGTTTTATTTTTATTAAAGTTAGTATTTCAATCCTTTAAATTAAATGGTAGTGGCCCATTTTTTTGGTATAGAGAAGGTTTGTCTTGAGCAAAGCCATGTTTTGGCTGTTGGTTCGAAGCCGAGAGCTGCTGTGTGTGCATTCACTGGTCATGCGTGGTTGGGCATGGTTGAGTTTGGTCATTACAGCAGCACCTGATCACACACAGCTTGCCTTTACTCTCTTCACCTACCAACCCCCATAGCCACGATTACAGTGACAGCACAATGGTCAACAGCCCCAGCCCGGGTCACTGGGACGAACCACTCCTCTGGCTGCAGAAAGGAAAAATCATATTGATTTCAGTATATGGGTTAATATTACAAACCATGCTATATGTTATGCTGTTTTTCCGGAAAGGGTCATTGACATTTTGGTATAACACAACCACATACCATCATTGATATTCCAGTGTTAGGTCACATTGGAACTGACAGTGAAAGAAAACAAGCAAGCACTGCACTGTCAATAAATATATTCTATGTAGACACGTGTTGCGGTGTGGTGTTAAATGTGTAAGTCTAATACTGAATTCTTTGAGTCTGTCCACTTTTTAGATGTAAATACATGTGATTTTTCGACACATGATAATTACATTGCATATTAAAACATTGATGGAAAATCCAGAGTATTCAGTGATATAAGGATAGTTGAGCACTTGTTTCTCAGTACAAGGTTGTCAGGAAGCTGATTGCAATCTATTTACATGAGTCCTGAATTTCCATGTAGGTTTGAATGATGCAAATCATTTGGCTGGCCTCCGTCCCATTACGAGTTTTCAAACCTTGAGCGATTTGGTTAAGGACAGAGCTGCGCAGGAATCCATCCATCAGTCTCAAGGCCACAAATACCACTGGCAAACCTGTTCTGATTATTATTTAACAAATAACACCACAACTCCTCATAGACCCTGTAACTAAATAAAGCTAAAACTAAATAATTAACTCAAAATGGATGCCATAATGTACACATTGCAATATTGTAACAGGGCTGCACGATTTATCGTTAACAGATGATGATCTCGATTCGACACTTCACATGATCTTAAAGGGGAAGCAGTCAGTCAAGTCTGCATTATTTAGTAAATTGATTTACACTGTAATGAAAATATATTAAACAAACTCGATTAATGTAACCGTTTTGATGAAAACGGCATGATTTACTAGAGTTTTTAGAGCTAGGGCGCCGCCATCTTGGGATATTGCTGTGTCTGATGTCACAGGGTGGGTGCCATTCCCTCAGCTGAACAGATACAATGGAAGTAATCCACTTGTTAAGTGTTGACATATGGAATACTGTTTCCGGGTCCAAGCCGCTACTTATTTAAAGTGAGAAAATATTTGTTTATGACCACTTTTTAGTAATATCACACATTAAAGTTTATTTTATATAAAATCATGGTGTACACAACAGTCTCTGGGCTTGCTGCATCACAAACACCAATATTTTAACACTTTATAAAAAAAAATTTATCCCTTTCTGGCCCTTGGATATTAGACATGTGTATATATATATATATATATATATATATATATATATATATATATATATATATATATATATATATATATATATATATATATATATATATATATTGTGATCGTGATTTTCGAAAGTAATACATCGCTTTGTAAACATTTGTTATTATTATCATCATTTGTTGAGTCTCCCAAACAGTTTATGAGCGCTTTGATCCGGAAGCCACTTTGCTTGACCTCACACTTAACAAGCAGATGGACTGTACTTTACCTGTAATAGGGGCAGATACTTTTAGGGGCAGAGTTTATCGACTTGAAAAGAGAATACATCTTGATATAATCCACAAAGACGTGACTTTGTAAAGCTTGAAGTCATGTGCTTTAATCGTTGCATTAGCATTAGTCTGAATGTAAATCCCCTGGTCAGGCAGAGAGCAGACCAATTAAAAAAAAAAAAAAAAGAAAACATAAATATGTTTGTATATATTAGACACACATCTGATGCTTGTATTTGCACCAGCTCTGCGATGCACATCCACAACTTAACACATTGGGTTAAATTAAGCTTTGCGGTCTCTGTGTTTAGTCCATTACTTCCATTGTATCTGTTCAGCTGAGCCAACGGAACCAACCCAGTGACGTCAGACAGCGATACTTCAAGATGGGGGTGCCCTTGCGCTAAAAACTACATGTCGTTTTATTTAAAACATGTCGTTTTATTTAAAATGGTTCCATTAATAGAGTAATAAATATTTACATAAAATTGGAAACCAACTTACACAATAACGTAAACTTTACTGACTGCTTCACTCCCACTTTAATCCTATGATTAAACCAAATATATTTTCAAGAACCTGTTGTTATGTTTTTTTCTGTTTGGTTGCTAAGCAATGCCAACAGACTCCAAAAGGCGATGAAAGAGTCAGCTTAGGCCCTGATCACACCAAACATTGAGAGCATTTGAGATATAGAAAACTTTTTTTGCATTGAGA
This sequence comes from Danio aesculapii, assembly GCF_903798145.1. Taxonomy (NCBI): domain Eukaryota; kingdom Metazoa; phylum Chordata; class Actinopteri; order Cypriniformes; family Danionidae; genus Danio; species Danio aesculapii. The sequence goes on from NC_079451.1 coordinate 13,781,605, forward strand.
GCTAGGGTTGGGTCAATAGACGATGCCATCGTTCATCGCCGATGGCCTATAGATATCCAATGCTGAGCCGGCAATCGCGATCCTCCACCCCGCCCCCATCGCAGCAGCAACCCACTCACGAAAAATACACAAAGCCCCATTTAAACTAATACGTCTTAGTTTTAAAATGGCATTTTAGGAAGAAAACGATCTACATCCACACTGGTGTTTCATCTAGCATTTCTGAAAAGATCTCCGTCCACACTATACCCCTGAAAATGCACATCATGTACACACACGCACACACACACACACACACACACACACACACACACCGATACACACACACACGCACACACACACACCGACACACACACACACACACACTGTCATGTGCTGCAGCGTACGAGTGCGTCTGAGCTCCAGCAGTCAGCAGGTGCTTAGAGCACAAAACCCCAGATAGTAGTACACATCGGACAATTTATCATGACTGTACTGCTGGATCACGTCTTACTATAGTTGTTAAAAGTGATATTTAATTAATCTTGTGTCTATCTAATGACTCTTCAGTCTTTTGAATCTATCAGGTAACGTGTCACAGCGCCAGTACACTGCTTCAATCTTTCACTTTCATGCTTTTGGATTCGCTTTCATCTTAGTTATGAAAACCTCAGATACTGTTGGTTAGTTGCTGTTGGTTGTGCATCTTTTTTACCAACCAAGTTTGTCAATGCCATTATTACAACACAGATCACTCTGCCTATTCATGCCAGAGTCCCATGATTGACTGGTTGTAATTTGTGTGCAACTTAATTTTATTTATTTAAGATTTGGTTAGGGGTAAAACAAAGACCATGCAGGTCGGGTAGTTGAAACAGTAGGTTACAAATAATTAATTTGTTATGAATTAATGAATTATTCATAAATAATTAATTTACCTTACTTTTTAATTACTTATTACTATTACCAATTACTTATGGCCGTGGGCGCTTTGTGCACTACTTATGCGCGCCTAACGTTTTTGCCATTGTGCGCTGTGCGCCTACAGTTGAAGAAAAGTCAACTCTAGTGGAAAAGTGCGCTACGTTAGTTGCGTCTCTTTCATTCTCCAATCAAATCAAAGCAGAGACAGGGTTTCCATTGATGTCACAGCAGTGTTTGTGCTGTCAAGATGACTAAGACTTTTAAAAATGGAGGAAAGAAAATAATGGTCACTGTTTCGAGTTATCCAGAGTTATGACTTCACAAATTCCAAATCTTCCATGACCCATACATTCATTCATTTTCTTTTCGGCTTAGCCCCTTAGTTAATCTGAGGTCGCCACAGCGGAATGAACCACCAACTTATCCAGCATATGTTTTACGCAGCGGATACCCTTCCAGCTGCAACCCATGACTGGGAAACATCCATACACACTCATTCACACACATACACTACAGACAATTTTTAGTTAACCCAATTCACTTATAGTGTATGTTTTTGGATTTGTTGGGGAAACCGGATCACCCAGAGGAAACCCACGCAAACACGAGGAGAACATGTAAACTCCACACAGAAATGCCATGACCCATACAGCTTTATTTTTTTGAACAAGAATGCCATCGACTGCACAGTCTGTCTGACACCACGCCTACTAAAAGGGTACCATTTGGCAGTGGAGCCACAAGTCTGATAAGGGTGATCCGTACCTTATGGAACTGTACCATTCAGCTGAAACGAGGCATTTTTGTATCGCCAATTGTTGTTCTACATTGCATAATGACTTATTAGCGGCCACGAAATCGCACTTGAGCTGATGCATTTAGGTTAATTATCATATTATTATTATTATTACTGAGTTTATAATGAGTTCATTTGACTCTCCTATTTGCACATTGTTATTTTTCATTGCATTTCTTTAAATGTGATTGAAGAAAAGAGTTTTGTCTTATTTTATTGCTGTTTTTTATTCAAATATTTTTTTACAGAATTGTATTTATTGTAAGCAAAAAAAAAAAAAAATGTGATTCTCTTTTTTTGTCCAGAATCATGTAGCCCTAAACTTTTTAAAATATAATATATTATATGTATAAAATATTATCCAAAATTTTAGAGTTGAGTGAAGAGGAATGGTGTACAGGTTTGGTAACTTCATTATGAGTGTTGTGTTCCCACTGTAATAACAGTTGTACAATATGCATAATGTGTTTTCTGGGATTTGGTGTGATGGAGGAATAGAGGGAGTGGTGTGTTCAATGCCCCTCCTGTTCCTGCTCAGCCTGCTGTGCTGCCACTCCTGTTCATTGTTCCACACATACCCTGTGCTGACTTTACCTGTACAATAGAGCATTGGTGTTTTCAGCAGTATATATTTATTTTTAATTATTCATTTTTTCTTTCAGAAAGTAGTGAAGGTCAGAGGGGCTTGCAGTATTGATTCAGAGAGGAGGGGGTCTTTAGAGTAAAAGGTTGAGCAATACAGCAGCTTACTGAATGCTGGTTCTATTGCCTGGCACAGTTTCTGAAGCTGCAGTTTGATGTGTGTGTGTGTGTGTGTGTATGTTTGTGTTTGTATTTGTGTGTGTGTGTGTGATTCCACACCTTAGACATGCTGCTAGTCTTTGTAGCATCAACTGGTTTATAGATATTCATGGTTTTCCTTTTAATGTGTGGCTCTAGTATTACTGGCAAAGTGTCAATCTGAGCCTCTGACCTTAACTTTGAATCTCTTGGGATAATCCCGCAACTCTTTGATAAGGAGGTGGAACACTTCTCTTTGCGCAGTCTGAGGATTGTATGAATTCAAATTGAAGAGAGAGGACAGCAAAATCCTTCTCACTGCTTGAGGGCTCCAATTTGTATTGTTTTGCATTTCTTTTGCAACTGATTAAATATAATGCATAGGACTAAATGTCCAAGGTTTTTCTGTGACATTTTTAAGCAAACGAATACTAAAAAATGCATATGAATTTACGAAATGCAGTGTTTAAAGATTTGAGCACTTGGTTTTCTTAGATTTTCTATATATCATTGTTTGTTTGCTTTGTTTTGCTCCTTAGGAAATTACTGGTATTTCACTGGATATCAAATATAGCTTTAAACATTGGCTAAACATTACCATTTTTCACTAAAGGTAAATCAAAAACATCCACCAATATCTAGAGGTAAAATCTGGCAAAAAAATGGTGTTCAGGAAACCAAGACAAAATCAAAATCCTAGAAAAATTACCCAGTGCATATTTTTCTAAATAATGTTTTGCATCACGTTGTTTAAATAGCAAATCCATTTGCGCCACTTTGTGGACTCATGGGGATCCGGTCTGAAAAGGAGATGTTGCTATTTTGAGGAACTGAAATAGAGTGTGCCATTGACCAACTAAAAGCAGGTTTAAAGATTAATCTAAAGGATTAAAATTGTACAAAAAATTATTATTTTCTGCTTAAATTTAAAAACCACTGTGCTACTGTGAACTATGCCTTCTTTCAGTTTATTAATGACAATTTGAATTGTAATGTTATTATTATTAGTAGTACTAGTAGTATGTATTATATGCATATTTATATTAGTTTTAATAAAAACAAGTTAAGATTTGATCACCTGTTGGGTTTTGGAGACATATGCATCACCATATAGGGAAGGACTGCTCAAACTTTTTCGTTTTGAAGCGCCAAAAACCAAATATCATTGGTAGCTGTGCGCCACCCGTCAAGTGACAAGATGTACATTAATACTAAATTTGATTAATTGAAACCATTTAAATTGAAACATTTAATTTCAGTTAGCTTTTTTGTAGCAAGGTTACATTACATTTAAAATGACAATATCTAAACCATCCCCATCACTCTCCCTCTCTTCTCAAATGTGATGGTGGGCCAAATCAAAGGTTACCATGGGCCAACTTTGGCCCACGGACCCTAGTTTGCGCATCTCTGATACAGGGCATAATAATAGGACGTGTGTTTGGATATAACTTTTTTTAACCACACTTTGTTATTATTGTTCATTTAATTTTTTGCTGGAAATTAGAACTGAATTTAGAAATAGTTTTGAAACAAATCTTTGTGCTTAACAAATTAAATTAAATAAGTAGGCTAATGGATGTCTTCAGTGGAGTGAGTTTCCACCGTTCGCTTACTCCACGAAAGTAAAGGAATAAAGAAAAGAGTTAAAGTAAAGAGAAAGTAAAGAGGCCGAATGGAGGAGGCTCTTTATCCTCATGCAGATGGTCTGTTTAACTGTTTTCTCGCTAGTGAAGCATTAAGTTTTGCTTCTTACAAAGTCCACCATATAAATAGCAAATGTGCCATGTCGCGGTGCTATTAACTCTTAAAGGAAATGGGAGATGAGACTCTGATTGGTTTAATGCACGTTATGCTCAAAACATACCCATAACTCATTAAGAGAATAAGGACAATCCTGTTAGACTGTGTATTTCTGTTTTTATAAAGTGGATTCGAGCTTTAAACTTTGCTCTTAGATCATTAAAATAGAGCCCTAAGTGTCTTTAACTTTTAATGGAACAATTTAATATTACAGTCAGTCTAAATAGATTCTTCTTAAATGATCCAATGTTTAATAAATAAATAGATAGATAAACAAGCAACTGGATGAATGAATCAATAATAATAATAAAAATAAACAATATGGCTTTAAGGACATGTGTCCTTAGGTCTTCATTGTCTGACAGAACTCTCTTGTATATGTGCACATACTCTCTGCTCTGTAAATAGTGATTGTTATAAGCGGCATACATGAGCAAATGTACTAAATGACTGTACCTTCAAACAGTCAGTTTTTTCCTAATGTAAACAAGTCTCAACTATCTAACATATTGCATGTTTTTGATCTGCCTTTTTCTACTTCATGTTTTGTGTCTGTGGGTGAATACTTGTGATCAGATTACCTGCGAGGAATGTCAGTAACTGTAAACAGGGCTCATTGTTTGAGTGCGACTATATGGCTGTGACCTAAGAAAAGAGCCAGTGAGGGTTGGCAGGGGAAGATAAAATGCCTAAAGCAGGGCTGTACCCTCTCAGATAGAAAGATACTTACTGTACACTAACTGCATTACATGACTTTATTAGGCAGAGATTCTGATTATGGGTAACACTTTATTTTGATGGTCCATCTGAGTATTAGTAGACTGTCTGCTTAATATCTGTTGATATTGCTACTTCAACAGACATTTAACTGACCATAAGAAGCTTAGCAAGTACATGTCAACTTACACTAACCCTAACCCCAACCTAATAGTCTACTTATAATCTAGTGAAAATTAGTTGGCATGTAGATGTAATTTAACTTAAAGGGCACATAGGTTACCCTGTTTTTCATATTTAATATAAGTCTTTTGTGTCCCCAGAATGTGTCTGTAAAGTTTCAGCTCAAAACACCCATCGGATTATTTATTATAGCTGTTTGAAGTGTCTGTATTATAGCTGGGAAAAGGTTGTTGCTGTTTTTTTGCACTGGGCCTTTAAGGCTAGTCCTCACCACCCACCGTTCCCACGTGCCTGTCAGCAACATGCCTCAATCGCCGCCCTCGGCTGCCTCAGATCTCGCGTAACGTTTGTGAGAAATACTACAGTAAGAACTTTAACAATCAGGATTTGATGCATTTTTTGTGGAGTTGCAACTAGTCACACACAATGTCATTACAAAGTTCACGCACACACACAGCGAGGACACACACACACACATAGCGTAGACACATACACACACAGCAGAGAGAGAGAGAGAGACAGCGCGTTAAGCTTTGTACTCGTTTTTCACGCATATGTGACAGGATACAGGTTAATCATCACTGCTGTATGGATATCTGTTATGTTAATGTACAAAATAAACCCGATTTAACGTCCACAAACCCGGATTGAAGCGTCTTCTTTTATAATTGTTCTGACACGCGGCTGTGCTGTTGAAGTGAATATTAAGTGAATCGCTGTAATTCATTACACACATGCAAAATGTTTTAAAAACATTTTAAACTTGTAAAACTCATTCTTGATCACGTTTGATATTGATTGATGATCCTAGCAAACTGAACAGACCTTTTATACCCGGTTGCTTTGCGCTCGTCCTGTCTTGTTGATATGATTATATACATTACTACAGTGACATGTTAATGCGCGCAGCTGTCAATCAATATTGGTGGGCGGGGGGACCGCACTCCTACGTCAAGTTGCGGTCAATCTGAAAACCGGTCCAATTGGTCCACTGCTTTTATGTTGTTAAATTTGAAAAAAAGGACTGGGTGTTTATTAAAAGGTGTGGGTTTATTTCACCCCAATATGACAGTTTATACACTATACTTACACACATTTCTGTCCAAACAGCTTAAAAAATAGATTTTTTCACCATAGGTGCCCTTTAAATTCAACAAACAGACCATCAAATTAAAGTGCGACCTGATTGTGCTCTCCCTATATTAAGACAAGTTATATTTGTGTTTTAAATCCATCAAAAATGAACAAAACTGTTTAGTGTTATAGTTACAATATAGTTATTTATTTCACTATTAGATAATGGTACACTAAAAATGATGCTTGTAACTAAACAATGTAACTAAATAGTATATTAATTACTAGAAAATGTCCTCGCATAGTCACCTTTTGAAATTTTGAGGACTAAGCATTTAGGACAACTGAAAAGGCAGGACATATCTACTGCAAGATGTTGATTACCCTGGTTACTGTGATTTTCAAAACATACTTGTACAGAAACATCAGGGTGTTCTTCAACTTAGTGGATATGTCAAAATAGCCAACCTGGAAGATCTCGACCCCGTTAACTCTGATGACTGCAGTCAGTGTCCCCTTTCCCCTGTGGATCAAATCACAAATCACATTACATATCATTCAAATTTTCTCAGTAGATGACTGAACAGATGAAGGGGAATATATTATTCACCTATTTGTTTTATTAGTCTAAGAATTATATATAACAAAAGAACTTTTAGAATTATAAAATGCATTTATCTCAAACAGACAACAATATGCACATAAAAATGTGCCGCCAGGACGTATTTTGCAGTCTCCGGAAACGTCTGTAGAGGTACGTTTTCAGAATGAGCCTGGGTTGTACATATTTTTACCTGAAGGGTCTATAATGGTACCTCAAAGGTACTTTTTTAGCTACATTTGGGCACTAATATGCACCTTTGAGGTACCACTGTGGACTCTTTGGGTACAAATATGTATCTTTTAAAAGGGTACTGCTCTAGTGACAGCTCCTGGACCTTTATTTTTGAGTGTGTATTATATATATTATATATATTGAACATTTTAAGTCATTTACTATAGTAATGTTAACATTAAATACATCAAATTAAAAACAAAAGAAGAAAATTTTACTAAAAGTAACTTTAAAGCTTGTTTTGGGTACAAAACTGTATCACAAAGGACGTATTGGAGACCTTCCAAGTAAACTGTTACCCTTTTTTGCTACGTAATATACTGCCTTGTTAGAGGTCACTACAACTACCTAACTGATAACTGATAAGCACTGGCATTTCTGTTTCATTAAACTTCAAATGTAGCGAAAGCAGAAGTGAGAAGTGTCTTAAAAAATCAGTTTCTGGAACATTATGTGACATACATACACACAGGATTCCAGATTCATCCAAAGGTTTTTAAGAAGATTCCAAAGAATATAATCGAATTAATAAGTGGAGGAACTTTAGGAGTCAATAAACCAGGATGGTCTTCACTGGGAGATTCATCCTTTTTCACTAGTGTAGGAACTAAATTGTACCTTTGGTACCTTTTTCTGACAGTGTAGACTCCAAGTAAACTGTCATTTTTTTTGCTACATAATATCCTGCCTTGTTAGAGGTCACTATAATTACTTAACTGATAACTGATAAGCACTGGCATTTGTGTTTCATTAAACTTCAAATATAGCAAAAGCAAAAAGAGTTAATGAAACTCCACTGCTCATTTCAACTGCAGCCACACTGACGATTGCAGCGTGAGCTTTACAGCAAATGCATTTATTCACGGATCAGTCTTAATCATGCGACCACCAAACAGAGCTGTATTCACACACTTTGCAAACCACAAATGTCTTTTGATGTAAGTTAACCTAGTTTAACATTTCTGAGAACAGTGATTCACAAAACTGGAGAAACTTTGTGATGCTACGATCCAGTAATGATAAGTGGTTAATATAAATAAGGGCAAAATCCTGACTCAGACATTTAGATTCTCCTGAAGTTGCTGCCATTGTAAACTAAAGCTACTTTCTAGTTTGCTTTTGAAAGATAAACATGGCATGATGTAAACGTTGCATGTGCAGTGCTACCGATAGTACTGAATGTGTAGAATATTGTGCCACTGCTCTCAAATGTTAGATGACTTTACTACAAGGTCAACAGGAACTTAAAACTCAAAGCATTTTCCACAGCAGGACAATTCTGCTGTTTTAACAGGCTCAGTTTTCTTCATGAACGGCAAACAAACACGCCTCTTTTATTGACCTGTTATTGGATTTAAAGGGAAATTGAAAATTTACTCACTCTGAAATTTTTCTGTTAAACACACACACACAAAAAGATTGAAGAATGTTGGTACCTGGTAGGCATTAACTTCAGTTCATCACCGATCACCGGTCACCAACATATTTCAAAATATTGTCTAGTGAACAACAGTAGAAAGAAAAACAGGTTTGGAACAAATGGAGGGTGAGTAAATGAATTAAAATTTTTGCACTGTAAAAAACAATTAGTTAAACTGACTTAAACTCAGGGTGGCACGATTCTCTCGATTGTCCCCTCTCCCTCTCGGCCCGCTCTCACAAAGCATTTTTTGCTGCTCAGTTAATTGCTGTGTTCACACCAGATGCGGCAAGCGTGGATAAATCACGCTATTCTTCTGACTGAGCCGAGCCCAGTTTGATAAACTGTTGTCGGTGTTGGCAGAAGGATTTTCCCTCGGGACACCAACAACAGGCTCTACGTCATAATCACGCACCCACAAGAGCAAGCTCCTGATTGGTTATTGCAGCGCGAAGGTCTGCTGAGGTTCAGATTTTCAAGCTCGAGTGATTTATGCGAAACACGCTATACACGCGTTGTGTGAATCACACAAAACGCACAACTCGCACAATTTTATCCGTGAGAATCGCTTCATTTGCGGGAATCGTGTCATTCGCGCCTCCTCATTCGCATGTATCGCGCCGCAGGATATCTATACTACCACTAGATCCACCCCTTTTGACACTCATTAATGTTCATGAATGTCATCGTGCTGCGTATATTAGGAGGTTTGCTTAAGGTGCAGCTGTCGTGCAGCGAGGGGTTTGCATCTTTAATAAACAATGAGAGTTTGCGTTCATTGAAAAGTATAGAATGATTGAATCCAAATGAAGTAGTCCTTTAAAACTGACATCGAGTCCTTAGTTTTGCGCTCAGACACGCTTTGCACTCACACTAAAAGCGTATCGCATCAAAGCTCAACCGAACTGCACTCTGGTACACTTCTTCCAGACGGGCTAGAGCTGGCCAAATGAACTGCACCTGGGCTAGATTCGGATTGCTCACACTTGTCAAACGAACCAGGAAATTTGAGTCAAATGTGCCTGGGCACTGTTTGGATAGCCTAGTGTGAGCACACCCTTAATTGTTATGTTTATGCACACACTTTAGACCTACTTAACTCTATAACTACAGAGACATTTTGAAATTTTTATGATTTGTATTTGAATAACATTGTAAAATAAAACCGATATAACTTTAGTACCCTTGTTTTTCATAAATCTATGTTTAAAACTAACTTTATTTTATTTAAATCACAAATCACAAGTTCAGAGTATTTTCTCTCAGAATGTTGATTACAGTCATATTGACCTCATTAATTTCATTGTCTGCTACATGTATGCATTTGAATATGTGTGCTTTGCTTGCCTAGCAACTTTTTGCTAACAAAAACATAACTTTACTTCGGAAATGTCTTTCATTTATTCATTTAATTTCTTTTCGGCTTAGTCCCTTTATTAATCTGGGGTCGCCACATCGAAATGAACCACCAAGTTATCCAGCATATGTTTAACGCAGCGGATGCCCTTCCAGCCGCAACCCATCACTGGGAAACCCGTCTTTCAAAGCAACATTTTTACTGCTGTGAAAAAACTTTGCTCTCCCACTTTACTGGATAAAGTGAGGCACGCACCATCGTGGGTAATTATAAAAAATGCTTGGTTCCACACAATTCCTTTATGTTGTCTCAACTTAATTGTTTTTACAAATTCAAGTGGAACTTAAAACAATTAAGTTGTTCTCAAAAAATCTCAATAATTGTAGTTTAAAAATAAGTCGTTTAAAAAGAAGCTACATTTTTTTTAGGGTAATAGCTTGATAAAAAACAACACACATTCAAAGCTTAATTCTAAAATCTTAATAGAAGCTTCAAATGTAAATATCTTGAAATTATGAATGTAATGTCTTATATGATTGGTCAGAATATTACTATGTCAAGTAGTTATAGAAATCTGGTTCAATTGAAAACAAAACAAAATATGATTTCTGCTGCTTGTTCAAACTGTGGCTGCACGATATTGAAAAAATTTGATAATTTTTGATAATTTATTTTATTTTAAAATTCTTTTCTTACTTTGCCTTGTCGAAATATCCAATAAAAATCTTAGATCAAGCAAAAATATTGTTTTGTTTTCAGCTTGAGAAGAAAGAAGTCAAAAACAAGAGTTTGTCTAATTTATCTGCCAGTGGGGCAAGTAAACTAATCTTGTTTTCACTTTGAAAGTAAAAAGAAACTACTTTTTTTTTTGTGCATAAATCGTATATATATTCCATATAAATACAGTTATTAAATACAGTTCTGTAGCTCCTGCTCAACTACAATTCAGACTTAACATTGCATATATTGTGATGTGACTATTGTGGGTACACGTTGTGCACGTTGCGATATCGATGTTGAAACGATATATTGTGCAGCCCCAGTTCAAACTACTTATTTAAAATGAGCTGAATCAACAGAATTCTTGAGGTTTTTTGGGACAATTTTACTTAATCCACTCAAATGTGTAAAAACAATTAAGTTAACCTAATCACCTTGTGTTGGGACAACATTAATTAATTGTGTGATTTGTATTCATTTTAAGGCAATGGGTTTACTTAGTTTTTTAGTAAAGTCAACTGATTGCTTTTTACAGTGTGGGTGAATTGTCACTCTCAGTGTTGACAGGCTTTGTTATTGAGCTCATTCATGTTGCAGGGCTCGTTTGTTCTACTCCTGCTGTCAAACAGGTGAAGCTTTATGAAGGCCACACTCATCCCTCACAGTGTTTTCCGGTGCTTTCAGCAGCTCTAAAGGGGGCTTGCAGGAGTTTGAAGAATGGCCTCTACAGTAGTTAGCATTATGATGAAAGCCGACTGTCCCATTGAGGATGAAGTATTGATTATTTGCATCCTGAAAATTGATGCCATTCCAAGAACCTCTGAGTGTTCTGCATGGCCGCTGCTCGCTGTATTACAGTGCTGTAAAAGGCCCAGAGTTCAACATATCTTTATTGCCCTCTGTGTTTATATCTGTTTAGCTGCAGCTGACAGGCATGGATTTGTTATTAACCTCTGTCACGGTGTGGTCAAAAGCCTCTGCCTCTGTCAGCTTCTCAATTAACTTAATAATCTGTTGCAGAAACACTACTGACTTCTATAGTGACAGTGTATGTTTGTGCTTTAAAGCGGTGGTCCAGAATGTAATTTTAAGGCTTGGTTGTGTTTATAAGATGCAAAGCAATGTGTGCTCATGTTTCACTTGAAGGATATCATTTTATTTTTTCATAAATCTCACTTTGATTGTATACAACTACTCCGCTAACATAAAAACAACTGTCATATTTCCTAGTTCCTCTGAAAGGCCCGCCCTCAAGAGGCTCTGATTGGTCATCTGTCATAATGTGCTGCGATTCGCGGATTGGCTCCACGTCACGCCCGTACAAGCACGCGCTTTTGTGCTGTGTGAACAGTTAGTCAACCTCATGCCCGCTCTCAAAAATAAAATCTGACAAGTGTCTGTAATGAGTGAAAATGGGATGCGGCTCCATTAAGAGAGATCGCCATTGTGTGTGTGTGTGTGTGTGTGTGTGTGTGTGTTAACTGTCTGTAGACGTGTGTAACAAGAGAAGCGCATGTGCGCTGGACTGATGTTTATTTTTTTTTTCTCTGATGCTCGGATTAAGTTATTGTTCTGTAATATACAGTGACACTGTTGACAGAATAATAAAGTACAAGATGTGGAATGCGCCTGAGCCTTGATTGATTTTTCTGCTGCTACACGAGTTACGCAAGCTCTCCTGTATTTTTTTAACTCAATGCGTTACACAACTTCTTTCACATAAATTCGGAATATGCATGTGTAAGTAATATGAATTGTCCACATATCTTTTGCGAGTTTATTATCTGAGATGTAAAACGCACGGAAAAGCTGCCTATAGAGAGACACGCACACGCTGGTGAAGTGTGCATGGGTGTGTGGGTGTGTGTGTGTGTGTGTGCCCGTGCGCGTGTGCATGTGTGTGTGTATGTGTTTACAGCAGTTTGACTGATAAATATGAGTATGTAGCTATATCGTTAGTGGTGCCAAACAGCATTTCCCATTGTTTACATCTTTGCTACAACATACCATTAAGGCTAGACACTGTGCATGTCATAATCAATTTTAACAAATAAAAACTCACAGGCTACAGCTTATGCTTGTTGGAGCTGCAACTTCTTTGAGGAGATTTTAACCGAATCCAGCACTAAACTGGGAGAGATTCTGGAAGCTGTGTATTGTTAAATCATACTTGCTATGTATTTTAAAATTCTCTGTAACAAAATTAATATTGAACTGTAAGCACTTCTGTCCTTCTGTCGTGTCATTTGGAAGCCCAAATACCGAAATGGAAGAAGCTCTGTGGGAATAGCAGTGTTTGGATAACATTTCAGCTTTCTCTGCTGTAACATTATAGTGCCTATGGCCACGCCCCTTAGCTGTGCAGTGTGTGTGCGTGGTAAAATTGCGTTTGTGATCTCACAGGCCCGGAAGTATTTTTTTGTAGTCCCCAAAATTCATTCATTGTAGGCTTTGCTAAACTAACTCTGTAAAAACCAAGGTCTCCCTTTGCATTGAACTTTGAGCATTTTACATTCAGAGATGCTGTTTATGTTCACACAGCTACATTACACATCAACTAAAGTTTAAAATATAATATCGTAGTGGACCCCCCCTTTAATGTATTTTAACTCATTAATTGTATTGATTTATCTATTTTAAGCAGTGTTCTCTGTAGCAAAATATATGTAGAGCGATGCAGTTGCGCAGTAGGTAGTGCTGTTGCCTCACAGCAAGAAGGTTGCTGGTTGAGCCTTGGCTGGGTCAGTTGGTGTTTCTGTGTGGAGTTTGCATGTTCTCCCTGCGTTCGCTTGGGTTTCCTCCGGGTGCTCCGGTTTCCCCCACAAGTCCGAAGACATGCAGTACAGGTGAATTGGGTAGGCTAAATTGTCCGTAGTGTATGTGTGTGAATGAGTGTGTGTGGATGTTTCCCAGAGAGGTTGCGGCTGGAAGGGCATCCGCTGCGTAAATCGTGCAGGACGAGTTGGCGGTACATTCCGCTGTGGCGACCCTGGATTAGTAATGGGACTAAGCCGAAAAGAAAATGAATGAATGAATAAATTTCTCTATTATGTGTGCAGACATTTTGGTTTATTGATGGGATTAACATCAACATTTACTTTCTAAGTGTGTCTTGATTATTGTGAATTTTTGTTCATGCATTTGTTCCAGATTATATATATTTTTAATCTTCAATCATTTCAATCTCCCCAAATTCCGCCCCATTCCTACAATTGACATTCATTTTCAATTGACAATTGACATGCTTAACAGTTGATGTCGGATGATGCTTATCGGTTGCCAAATTAGTGAAATAAATGACCAACTACTAATAAATTATGGAAGGTAAATCCTTAAATTTTAAATAAATCAAATTAACAATGGAATTTAAATGAAAACCCAATTAATAATTTCATTGTAAAACACTGTTCGCAAAATATCTGCCAAAATTGAAAATGAAATGAAATTATTTAATTTTCATTTTCACTGTGACAACACATATCGTTCCTGTCAAATCGATTTCATTTCCCTGTCAAAAACATTTCATTTTTACTACATTTCTGCATCAAGACTGCCAATATTAAAATCAAAAGCCAAACGGAAAAACAAAATGTTGCGGGCTTTTTGGATGGCAAGAGAAACTGTGCGCCGTAAGTACGGCAGGCCTTGTGATGGATTTGTACAGTATACTGTATTAGGTCTTGTGACATTAACTTCTTTGTACTAAATCTTTAAAAGTGTGCAAAAGTCCGGCGAATATCATACCTTAAACCAACTTTACCCGGCTAATTTAAGACACTTTCCAAGATTTTAGTACAAGCAAGTTGTTAACGTCACACAGGGCTCGAAATTATCCTTTTTTTCTTGGTAGCACTGGTGCTCCTAACTTCAAAAATGTAGGCGCACTAGACAAAATTTAGTCGCACCCACCAAAAATTATGAGCACCGTTTTATACTAACAGATTCTATATTAACACTCTAATCACAACTAACAAATAAACAAAAATCTGCATGCGCTTACCAGCCCTGCACGCACTGCTTGACGTGAATGAGATGAACGGAGTTAACGATAATAACTGTGCTGTTCACACGGGTGGTGTCTGATATTGCACAGATGATGTTGACATATAACTTATTATTTGCATACGTCATCTTAATAGCAATAATGGTCTTTTCATGAGCTGCAATATTAGTTTCATCACAGTATCACAGTGAATGCATGCTCTTTAGCGATGGTGAATACGGTGTCAGTCTCACTGGCTTTACGGTGAATGGCTTTAGTCATTTTCATAGCGGACTTACACCACTGGAAGTCTTTTAAACACTCTTCGAAAAGTGTAAATGTTGGATTGACATTCATTACATGATCACTAATCAGATGTGCCATTATTTGTAACTTTAAGTGGTTTCTAAAACTAAATCTGTCTGTGTTGTTTTCATTCTCTCGCATCCAGACCTTTACATTTTCGCGGCTGTAGCTTCCTGTCATCAGAACTGAGTGATATACAGCTAAAATTAACCATTTCCGTTCGTGTTCTGTTCTAGCGCCGTGGGCCAATAAGAAGAGCTTAAAGGCGGGGCAGGTATTGCGGGCTTTGTTTACTCCAGCAGATTGACATGTCAACTGTTTTAAACCATTCCTAAGCACTGCATTTGGTGTTTTTAGGTGCAAAGATGCGTGAATGCCACCAAATTCTGTGCGTGTGGTGAACATTTTGCTGTGAAAAATGGTTGCACAAGATCAATTTTATGCACTCGCCCAAATGCTCCCAAATATATTTTGAGGTCGCATAGATAAAATTTCAGGCACATATGCGACCAAAACGGTCGCAAAGACCTAATACAGTATACTGTACATTAACAGAAGCAAAACGCACAGTAATTTTATAATGAAATTGTAAATCTAGTTTTCTTTATTATTTCCATTATTTATTTGATTCATTTAAAATTGGCAGGATTTACCTTTCATACTAAATAGTACAAGTTACAAGTACAAACGCGATTATAACCATTTCGCGATTATCACCACAATCCAAAATTAATTCAACCTCAGCACCCAATAGCTCTTATTGAAATTTTTGTGCAAGTATGCGATTTGGGATGTACCTTCTCACAACTAGTGATCGGAAAGGCCAAGACACACCAAGTCAACCCCAAACAACCAGCGCCACTAAAAACAAACTATGTTGTTGCCTCCAATTAGTTTGTGTCTGAACCATCTGAACCAAAAAGTTGCACATGAACACACCAAACGCATAGCAGCTGACCGATTTGGGAGTCCGTTTCCTGCGCCTGTGTGAGAGGATTTGTTGTCACAAAAGAAAACCTAATTTCCGACGCACACTTAAGTGAACAAAGGAGTGTTTAATATAGGGATGTGAACCTACACTGGTCTCACAGTTCGGTTCGGTTCGGTTACAATTACCGTGTCGGCTTCAAATCGATATCTTGGTTCATTGATGATGCTTTCCATCCACAATTATATTTGTTTCATCACAACACAAGAATTCTTACATTTGAAAAAATTTTTTATTTATATTTATACAGTATATTGTTTTTTAATACAATTTTGTTCTTTAATTCAAGCAGTCAGACATGTGAACTGTACCTTTAAGTTTACCTGCTCAAAGAAAACAGTCTTTTTAAATGTTTTAAACAAAACTCAAATACAATAACGGAAGACAACATGAGCATTTATAGCAAATGAACTAATGTAAAAATGATCTCAAATTTGCTTTTTGAGTGTTGTTGAGCATGTTCTCACATCCCTATGATTGGTCATTGTGTTCACACGCTCAACATAAAGGGCTGTGATTGGCTCCAATATTGTCAGCGCTGTTCACCGATGAGTGACGAGGACACTGAAGAATACGCGGTAACAATCTATATGCGCATAATACCATGCACATTGCGCAGCTATCACAGAAAACGCTATACAGAAACACTTGTGTCAGGATCCACAATTGCTTTAATAGTGAAAGAGGAGAGAAAAAGTTACTTTACAAACTTGCCAGCAGTTCAAAGTGAGAGAGAAATAGAGAGATGCAGAGAGAGCTTTCATTTTCTCTCTAGCACTGAAATAGTGTCTCCTGGACTGTGAATTGTGCACAGTTGTTTGCTTTTTAAATAGTTAGAGCATTTTAATTATTCGCCCTTTGCTTTGTTCGAATTGTATTTTATCGCAACATGGCGCATATGAGATAAGTGACGTCGGTACATAATAACTGGTGATAATCTATTAATGAACCGATACCAAATTGTCAACGTCCGCATCGCAGTGCACCGAAAAACAATTAATTTTGACACCCCTAATTTAATATCATTATCACAGTTCTTATCACTTACCACAGAGGGATTCTTTCATGTAAATATGTCTGATAATCTAATGATCCATATCGTTTGCAAATATTTGACGAATGTAGCAAAATTATAGCCGGCCTCTTTGTGTTTTTTTTTTTTTTACTTGAATTTTTTACTTGCTACGTCACTTTAGTTTTTTTGTTCGCACACTCTGATTAATTGCTTAACAACCAATCAGAACACTCTCTTCAGCTGACACCCTATGCTGATTCTGTATGCTGAATTGGGCCAACGAGCTCCTAAGTGCAGTGAAATTAAAATATAATGTTTAGAATTGGTAGGTTAGTAGTAAGGCTATCAGTAAGCTAGTGTGCTTCAAAACAGTGACAAAATTTGTTTAGAAGATAGACAACTTGTATAAACATCTTAAGTTTGCAGTTTGACACTTCCGCCTAAATCAGAGGTGCCCAAAGTAGGGCCCGTGGGCCAATGCCCATGGTAACCTTTGGTTTGGCCCAGCATCCCATCTGAAAAGAGAGGGAGAATTATGGGGAGTTGGTTGGGGTAAATGAGAAAGATTTTGAATTTAACATAATCTAACATAATTTTAACATAATTTGTTTCTTTGTTTGTTTGGGTAGCTACAAAAAAGCCAACAAAAAATGAATGTTTCATTTAAATGCTGTAAATGAATCAGACTTTTAAAATGTAGGACAATGCACAAGACATCGATGAGCAAATTAAAGCAAAGGCAGCTCGACTAGTGTATTCTACATTGAACTCCGTTGTTGATATAAATGGGAATGTTTATTTTTACTATAATAATTTCATTATAAAACGTTGAAAATTATGCTGCATCATTAATTAATATGTTTAAAAGCAACATTTTCTGGTTATTTTTAAATCTTGGCAAATAAATTAGGAAATTACCCTTGGCAAATTTAATGTAATACAATTAGATATTCAACTTTGGCCCACAGCCTTCAATCAAGTTTGGTTTTTGGCCCTTCAGAAGAAAAAGTTTGGGCACCATGGCCTATATACAGTAAACCCATGTATTTTTTCATGTCACCCCAAACTTCAGTTTCTCATCTTTGACCAATCAAATGCTCTCTATTATTTGACATGTCTGTCCCTCTTCCTTGAGCTAAACCACTCTCACTGGCAGAGCAGTGATTTAAAACAACACTATTGGCTGTTTTTTAAAGGGGAGGAGCTACTCTGTCCCACCCTCTCTTTGTGTTTCAGTTGAGATTACGTTAAACATCAAATAAAAAAGTGCACATTTCAAAACACTTCACGGGACCTTTTGAGTGGTTTACATTTATAACCATGATGGTTGCAGTAATTAGCTAAATAAAAAAAGTATAATCGTTTTCTTTCAGCATATTTCTACGATTGGTTTCTACGATCTTCATTTAAAGTGTGCATTTGTTTACGTTTTATTTGTCACTTTGTTCTTATTTATTTTGTAATGCATGCTCTAGCACTAGTTGGTGATTTCTAGCAGGATTTCTGTTTTTATTTCAGTATGTCTAAACACACAGAGGATCTGCTCACTTTGGAAAGTGTACATAAATACCTGATTGCCCCACTTAGAATTTTTTATATGCCTATCAGGTCTTGCTATGGCTTTTATTTTTCCCACTTTCCGTTCCCATGTGGTAATTTAGCAGATGCTGCTGGGCCTGTAGTGTTGCCTGCAGGAAACAGCCGGCCTGAAACAACCGGCCCATTAGGAAACAGATCATAACTCATTCTGCAGTGTTCAGCACTCTGTGTAAAACCTGCCATCATGTTGGGTTTTGTAAAATGAAATTTTCTTTGGATGTGTCAAACAATTGCAATTGATAAACGAGAAGTATAAGGAATTTTCTGGCCTTGGGTGTGTAGAAAGTTAGTATACCCCATTAAAGGCTTGAAATCAAATTATAAGCTCTGCAGTTAAGCACATTGCAACAAAGCTGCATCATTAAAAAGTCTTGTTGCTTTTAAACAAGGCTTGACTCTTCTACCCTTTTTGTGTATTCTTAGAATATAAAATATTTTTAGACACTGGCAAGGAGAAAGATGTAAGCAAGTTAATAAGTATTGGTTTCATGAGTAGATCTGGGAGATTAGAAATACTCAAAATTCGATTTTAATATTAAAAATAAACAACTTTTTTTTTTATTTATTTTTTGCCTTTTTGCCTTTTATTAGATAGGACAATATTAAGACAGGAAACGGAGTGGGAGAAAGAGAGGGGGGTAGGATTGGGAAATGTCCTCGAGCTGGGATTCGAACTCGGGATGACCTGATGTGCTACTGCACCATATGTTGGCGCACTAACCACTAGGCTATTGCGCTGACAAAATTAAAAAATTTTTGATTAACTACCCCCATGATGCAGCCAAAAAGGAAATGGTTCCAATTGCGTTTTGAAAAACGTCTACAAAAATTACTATTGCTGCTTGTTCAAATGTCCTAAAAATTAGTTAAAGGGCACCTATGATGAAAATCATCTTCTGTAAGCTGTTTGGACAGGACTGTGTGCAGCTATAGTGTATCCACAGTCATATTGGAGAGCTGAAAACACAATAAGTCTCTTTTTTATTTTTTTATTTGCTGACATTAAAATAGGATCCAAATCCCTCCCATTTTGAGGCCCACCACAACGTGACGTAGGATGGTGGTTTCCCCGCCCACCAAATTGATGTCTCCATAGTAACACGTATACAGTAATCATATCCAATTCATATCCATAATGTCATAAAATATTATGTGTTGTCATCATAGCAAAGATGAAAGAAATCAGTTATTAGAAATGAGTTATTAAATCCATTATGTTTAGAAATGGCTTGAAAAAAAAATCTTCTTTCCATTAAACAGAAATTGGGGGAAAAGTGTGTATGTGTATGTATGTGTGTGTATATATATATATATATATATATATATATATATATATATATATATTATATATATATATATATATATATATATATATATATATATATATATATATATATATATATATATATATATATATATATATATATATATATATATATATATATATATATACCAACTACATGTGGCATTATTCATTAATTCATTTTCTCAATCTGGGGTCGCCACAGCGGAATGAACCGCCAACTTATCCAGCACATGATTTACGCAACGGATGCCTTTCCAGCTGCAACCCATCTCTGGGAAACGTCCATACACACTCATTCGCACTCATACGCTATGGACAATTTAGCCACCCCAATTCACCTGTACTGCAAGTCTTTGGACTGTGGAGGAAAACCGGAGCACCCGGAGGAAACCCACGCAAGCGAAACGCAGGGAGAACATGCCAACTTCACACAGAAACGCCAACTGACCCAGCCGAGGCTCAAACCAGTGACCTTCTTGCTATGAGGTGACAGCACTACCTACTGTGCCCATGTGGCATTATTTCATTGACGAATGTCGTGAGCACAGTATTAAGTCGAGATCGCATTCTTGTAATAGCCTACGAGCATGTCAACCTCTGTGCAGATTTTCTTGTGCGCTCTCAAATAAACGCTGCTGAAGTGTGATTTAGCGTGTTTAAGTAACGAGTATGTCTCCAACATTTATTAGATTTGCTAGGAATATTTGTGAATGTCTCCACTAGACCTAAAGAGCGGCATTAATGCATCCTGATGAAAAGTGAAAAGGCTATAAACTCCAGCAAGATAAAGTCATTGAATGCAGAATCATAGACCTCTATCTATAAATAAAATGTAGTTATGGAAACTCTGTTTATCATAACTGAAAGCTACGTTGTGTTTGCTGGCCTCACGCATCACGCACCTGTCTGTCAGTCAGTCAGTCTGTCAGCACGTCACGTTAAAGGGTTAAACAAAGAATGCACAGCAGTACAATGATTACAGAAAAGTTTGCGCTGTTATAATTCACTTGTTCACGAATGAATGTAGCGGAAACCATGTATATTTATTTATTTTCCTCCCTGTAAATAAGGAAAGGGAAACAAATACAATAGAATAAAAATATGAAACAAACTGTGCTTTAAGCATCTTCACTGTAAGAAAAAAAACTTTCATTATAGCTACAAAAGTCCTTCGATCAAGAGCAAGTGATTTTGTCCTTTTGTTGTTAGATTAATAATGATAAAAAACAGTCAGAAGCAGGAATATTGCACGCTGTCACTTTAAGAGCAGTGCAGTTCTGTTTAATGGTTTCTCTTTCACATGTCTTGATTCTCAACTCGTTTGTTTATTGCACAAATGAGGGTTAATATGAATAATCACTAAACACTGCGTTTTGACACCTATTTGACCATTAAAGCACTCACATTAAGATGACTTTAGATATGTGTGCTCTGCTTGTCTCTGAGGCTGAGCGCACAGACACAACAGCATGCGGTTTCATTCGCGCTTTTACAGACATGAATGATTCGAATGTACAACAATGAATGATGCGCATCCCGTGCTGCAAAAGTTACATTACAGTACATGCTTTTAGTAATTTTCACATGAAACTGAGCTTTGCAGAGCAACGAATGTGTACAACTGCAAAGGGGGTGGTATATGATGCAATAAACGTTTATCTCGAATAATGTTTTTTCATAATCGTTAGAAGCCAAGATCCAAACCGAATTTTCGATTAATTGCACAGCCCTAGTATCCTGTCACATTTGTCATGCAAAAACAGTGCAAAGCTAAATGTGTGTGTGTCTGTGCATGCAAACTTTATAACAACATTGTGTGTGACTCATCGTTGCAGAAAGGCTTGAATTATCTCCACAACAAATATATCAAATAACCATTGGGAAAGTTCTTACTGTGTTAAGGGAGATCTGCTTCATTCTTGTTTGTCACTGTGCTGTTTATCTATGTGAGAGCTACAAAGATCTCTGGCTCTGACACACATGTAGGAATGGTGGGTGGGGAGAACCAGCTCATTTGCATTAAAGGCACAGGCAACAAAGACAGCTGCAATGTCCTAACAGCTCAAATTTTCCAGAATTAAAAAGGTATAATGAATAGTCTGCTTCATTCTTGTTTGTCACTGTGCTGTTTATCTATGTGAAGGCTACATAGCAGATTTACATAGCAGATATACAGACACATTCTGGAGACACAAAATACTTTTCTTAAATCTTGAAAAAGGGGTAAATAGGTGCCCTTTAAAACTCACAATTCATAAGTTGTTGTTTTTTAAAACAACCTAATTGATTTATGTTTAATCCACCTATATTTGGAAAAAACAAAAAAAACATGAAGTTAATTTAATTTACTGTAGTGACAACATGAAGGAATTGTGTGGAGCCCAGTGTACATGACAATGTTTTAAAAGAAGGTCCATCAAGGAATTAGGAGGATTATTTTGTTACACTCAGTGTTTTAAATGTTTCAAAAAAAGAACACGAACAACATATCTCAACACACCCACTTGTTCTTAAATTGATAGAATAAAACACAGTGAATCACATACACTCAATATAATGTTCTCTTATTACAATTAATTCATTGCATATCAAATAAAAAAAAAAAACACACACACAAATTCTAATTTTGGCTACAGGTTTTGTTAAGATATCTGCCATAAGTCAACCGTAGGACAGTAATGAATGGTTACTTTGCTATCAGGGAGTGCTGATCAAACAAAATTACATCTGATGTTAATATGCTTACACCTTTTGGTGACATACAGGGTTCTTTGTAACAGCACCTTGATTTTCCGCAAAAACTTTCTCTGGTGATATTCATTGCCCATTTCATTTATTAAACTGATAAGATACTGGCTTTCCTGTGCAGTAGCTGACAAAGCCTTGTATTCAGCTTCACATGTGGATAAAGCAACAGTTTGTTGTTTCTTGGACTTCCAGGAAATAACAGATCCCCTCTCAGATAAACAGTAACCAGTGACACTATGCCTGTCATTCTGGTCTGCTGTCCAGTCTGCATCTCTATAAGCCCAAACGGTAAAGATTGACATTATTTTTCTTTTAACTCAATTTCAAGTCCATAGAAAGTCCTTTCAAATACCTTAAAACGATTAGCTGCAACCTAGTGTTGTTGTTTTGATCAAGAAAGATTGAACAGTAAATGAGCAGTGACCATTTATTGATGATTGCGCCCCGGTGCATCACACCACCCACCTTATTTAGGCCACAAGATAAATTAAGAACACATACAACAGCATAGTTAAACACAATTGATGTACATATTTTTAATGTCATTCCAGTATTTTTTTTACTGAGTTAAATGGTACCTGTTGGTAATGACAACATGCTGTTGCTCCACTTGTGTCCATATATGTAATTAGCTGTGTGTGTAAGATGCATAATGTGAAGTTAAGTCACACTTTGCTGATGAAGCTTTTGGAAACACTTAACAATATCACTACCACATACTCTGGCAATGTTGTGAATGCCTGTTTGCGCTTGCCTTCAATCTACACTTCCCTAAACGTGGCACGACAATGATAGTGCTACAATAAACTTCCACTTTGAAACTTAAAGTATTTTCAAATAGATGCGTTTTCAGTCCCAAAAACAACATTGTTGTGTAAATAAATAGGAAAAACGCATAAAAAGGTTTCTCATTTTTGGCTGAAAACTTTGTGTAAAGGCCACTAAATTTCAATTTCAAAGATGAGCAAAGTGAGAGATTTTGAATCTCTCTTTGAGAAAACCAAATAGTGATATGTAGGTAATGTTAAACAGGCAATAAAGTTTACATTATTATTAAAGTTTAAATTATTATACGTAGTCTATCCAAGTTACAGGAACAACAAATAATAACTTGACTTCAAAGGCCACTAGATGACTCTTATTACACCTAAATATAATATGATCATGCCCTGATTTTTAATTAATTAGGACAGTAAGGTCTGACTTTGATTAGACAAAAGACTTGTCACTTAACAGAAATAATGTACAGTATAGAATATATAGTCGTGGTGCAGTGGAAAAAGAATTCATATTCTGTATGACTCCCATGAGCTTGGAGGACTGCATCCATACATCTCTGCAATGACTCAAATAACTTATTCATAAAGTCATCTGGAATTGCAAAGAAGTTCTTGCAGGACTCCCAGAGTTCATCAAGAATTTTTGGATTCATCTGCAATGTCTCCTTCTTCATCTTAATAATGTCCATGTCTGGTGACTGGGCTGGCCAATCCTGGAGCACCTTGACCTTTTTTGCCTTCAGGAACTTTGATGTGGAGGCTGAATTATGAGAAGGAGCGCTATCCTGCCGAAGAATTTGCCCTCTCCTGTTGTTTGTAATGTAATGGGCAGCACAAATGACTTGATACCTCAGGTTGTTGATGTTTCCATCCACTCTGCAGATCTCTCGCACGCCCCCATACTGAATGTAACCCCAAACCATGAATTTCCCTTCACTAAACTTAACTGATTTTTGTGAGAATCTTGGGTCCATGTGGGTTCTTCTGTAGTATTTGTGATGATTGGGAAGCAGTTCAACAGATGATTTATCAGAAAAATCTAATTTCTGACACTTTTCTAAATGATCAACTAGAAATCAACTTATTACTTGTTGTTCTTACAACTGGGATCAACAGCAAGCCTTTTGTCAGGTAGCATATAGTTGCACTGTTACAATACCAATTAGAAATTTTCTAGTGGTTTAAAGGGGTAACTGAGTGAAGGTTGCTTGATGACAGCAGATCCAATATCAGTATCCTAATGAATGGAATATCCTTTAATAATGTATAATTGTTGGTACACATCAAGCTTTCAGAATGCAAGGCAAGGACTTTGCATACATTTGACCTATTTTTCAGATTATTCTTGTTGGTTTTAAAGACTGCTTTTTGAGAGCTTTGTGTATCCCTGCTTTTCATCTAGTAAATCTTGAAGCAATCCTAATGTGATCAGATATAAGAGTTAAGTTTAAATACATATATTTTTTTATCTCAGAATTGCAATACTTTCTGGTTGGTTTTCAAAGGTTTTAATGGGATAGGATTCAGATTATAATCTATTTATTTTTATGCATTTCTTTTGTGTCATTCTGTGTATTCATTTTAACGGCATATATATTGTTAGTGCCTTACTCCACCAGTTGAGCTTCAGCTACACATGTCATGCATCTTATATTCACCACATCATTAATAAATAGCATGGTTGATCACTTCAAATAACACCTGCTTTATCTATCTATCTATCTATCTATCGATCCATCCATCCATCCATCCATCCATCCATCCATCCATCCATCCATCCATCCATCCATCCTCCATCCATCCATCCATCCATCCATCCATCCACCATCCATCCATCCATCCATCCATCCGTCCATCCATCCATCCGTCCATCCATCCATCCGTCCATCCATCCATCCGTCCATCCATCCATCCATCCATCCTAAAGTTGTTCTGTCATTGGATCATCAAAAGGCAAAGCATTTGCTTAAGTAAGCAAACTGGCCATGGCTATTCAAATTCCTTGAAGAAAAATCTTGATTTTCAGGCCAGCATAAACTATCTATAGCTCACTGTTTATTTATTTTTTTTCATAATTTAACAGAATAATTAGGCTTATACTTGTAGTCGCATATTATCATGCACAGGCTTCATCTTCAATGCCTCTTTCCTCATCTTACACTAGACATGCTCAATAATGTTCATGTCTGGTGACTGGGCTAGCCAATCCTGGAGTACCTTGACCTTCTTTGCTTTCAGGAACTTTGATGTGAAGGCTGAAGTATGAGAAGGAGCGCTATCCTGCTGTAGAATTTGCCCTCTCCTGCGGTTTATATTGTAATGGGCAACAGAAATGTCTTGATACCTCAGGCTGTTGATGTTGTCATCCACTCTGTTGTAATTTTTTCATACTTTAACAGCATGAGTTAGTAAGGCTAAGACTTGTAGTCACATATAATCATACATGGCTTGATAGTCTCATGTCTCATTCACTAATAATCACAAAATAAGTCCTTTTTACAATGTGTCTGCATAATTTTGTATGTACTATGCATGATATTGTTGAGTAATGTCACTTGAGCTAGAGAGTAGTTTTCCAGTAAAACTACTTTTTATAGGTTCATTTATTTAACAGCAATTTAATAGGTCAACAAACACAAAGTTAATTCTGAATTCCTCTCAGGGACAAAATTGTTGCTTTTCTGTTTCATCAACTCAATGAGTTCCAACCATCTGAAGCAGACCTTTTGCACATTGCATATTTTTTTTTTCTTTTCTTGAATGAATCCGTTTCAGAACAAATCAGGTGAAATAATGATTTATTAATCAATTCATTAAGACAGAATCACTTGCATATTTCAGAATGAATCAGCCATTTTGAACGCATCATTTGAATGAAGGGTACAATGACTACAAAGGTGCAATAGGTGATTGTTTTGAAAAGAGTTTTGTTATGTTGGTTTAAAGTCTCTTCACATCCTGATAGCAATTATTAAATAACTGGTCCACCTGTAATCATTAGTTTTTTTTTTTATATTCGGTGAAAGGTGTACAAGTAGATAATTGTGATTTACCTTTACTGTTAAAGCTCTCTGTTTGACATAGGTTGCCATTTGAGCCTGTAATGTAACTTGAGACAGATAAAGCTCCATGGTAGTCAGGTAACAAGACATTAAAGTCTGAAAAGAAATTTTAAAATGATCCTTCATTCAAAAAATATTCCACCCTTTACTCACAAGTGGTTCCATACCTGTTTGACTTTGTTTCTTCTGTTGAACACAATATAAGTTATTTTGATAAAACTCTCAAACCTGTAACCATTGATTTCCATAGTATTTCTGTTTTTGAGTATGGACATCTGTGGTTACAGGTCTCCAGCTTCCTTCAAAATATATTCTTTTGTGTTCAATAGAAGAAATAAAGTCAGGTTTGGAATAAGTAAAGGGTGAATGAATGATTTCATATATATATTTGATTTGATTTATTTATTTTTGAACAGAAATATCATACATAAAAATTCTTTAACAAAAAATACATTTCAACAAGGTCGAAAACGGAGTGGGATGAAGCACAAGCTTTTTATTTTCCCACCCTATTACCACATACATAATTTGTCTATTACTTAAACTTATTTCTTCTTTTACTAATCTCTTCTTTTTACATGAGACATATGAGCTTCACATGAGACATATTTTATCCTTTTGTCATCTTTGACATATTTTATGTTTGATTTCATTTGTACATTTACATTTTATAACATAAACCCAAAACATACATACTGCAAACAGCCATTAATTAAAATTTCATCATATCTTTCTCATTTTATTATTTTTCAATCACCTCTATTCATTATTATATTCCTTTAGTAATGTATATTTATACAACTTTTTAAATTGATTAATATCCTGACATTGTTTGAAAATCTGTTCTAGACTGTTCCATAATTTCACACCACAGACAGACATACACACACAAACTTTTTAAGTTGTCCTTGTTTTTAACCTCCTAAAATTATTATATAAATATAAATGTAAATAATTTTTTAAAGTTATATAACATTTTATACCATTCATTTGTTGCTTAGTTGTTACTGCTTTGTACATATATTGTATTTTGAAAGTTATTGGTGAATCTTCATTTGTGATCATGGTTGTGCTCAGGTTTCCAGGTCTGACTTCAGATCACACAATGATATTCAGGCATTAGTTGTCATTATACTTTCTCATAGTCTGTAAAATAACCCTGGCGATTAGTGAGTAGTGAGATGTAGAGCTATAACTGTCAAGTTAGATGGGTAGCTGGGGCTTTGTTCACAGTGCACACAAACCTGATTAGACTTTCAAATCTTTTGGGCTGTTTGCGCTGTCATTTTGAAAAAGAATTTGATCCGTTTAGACATTGTGATCCAAATAGAATGCGTCTTCTTCGGTTGCTATGGCAGTGGTCATGATGTTAGTGTTAGAATTATGCCAAGAATCCTTTTTCACTGAGATTAGCTGTCAATGAAAGCAGAGGGTGGAAAACTAGAAACGTTTTCTTTGCTCATGTCCATCATGGCATTGCACTGTGTTCCTGAACTCTGGTGCATTTGAGAAAATAACCCACAGAGGCATTTAATGCATTCATGCATATAGTGTGTCTGAAATTCCGACTTTCCGCTACAGAGTAGCTCTGTTACTGTTCTTTCATCACTTGAATTAAGATTATATCAATTTAATTGTAAAGTCACCACAAAACCTGACCTTATAACAAAAACATTGTTAACTGTTGTTACAAAATAAAAAATTAGCATATTGTATATATATTTAGAACTCTTCATTAATAAATCAAACTACATAATGTAGTATCATTAGTAACTACAATGAACTATTAGTAATTACCGTAGTATACTTTAGCCTTTACTACAGTAAACTATATATATTTATATATATATATATATATATATATATATATATATATATATATATATATATATATATATATATATATATATATATATATATATATATATATATATATATATATATATATATATACAGTTGAAGTCAGAATTATTATCCCCCCCTTTGATTTATTTATTTATTTTTTATTATATTTCCCAAATGATGTTTAACAGAGAAAATAAATTTTCACAGTATGTCTGATAATATTTTGTCTTCTGGAGAAAGTTTAACACCTGTTAAAACATCATTTGGGAAATATATATATATAAAAAAAAGCAAAAAGCAAAGGGGGGCTAATAATTCTGTTTTCAGCTGTACATGCATTTAAAAAAAAGTCTAAACATTAAAAACCTTCAAGGATTTAAAATGCTGATCACTGTAAAACGAGTCATCACCATTTTGTGAAAAAAGGGTCTACCGTTTGAATGCTTGTGATGTTTTAAATTTGAGTTGTGTTTTGACATGTAAGTGTAGATGGAAAAAAAAATAATTGTGTAAAAAGTGTGAGTGCGCTGTGAGTGTTTTGAATTCTCATCTTGGTTTGTTCGTGTCATGTGGACAGGATCTTCCTTCTCTCTTCCTTCATCCGTGATTCTGCATGGCTGGCTCTGTCAGGATGATGTAGATGTGCATGAGAGGGACATGCCAGGCTCTGATGGGTGTTTGACATTTATCCCACCAGAGAGAGAGGAATATGGGGCGGCTTGTGTCAAGAAATTTGATTGATGACGGCCACGCCCCTTTTAGGCGGGGCTTCCGGTTTAAGCCCCGCCCCTTTTTAATATACATTTAATAATTCCGGTAATTAGATTCTTATCAGTTTAATTAAAATAATAATTCCGGTAAATAGATTCTTATCAGTTTAATTAAATGAATAATTCCGGTAATTAAATTATAATTCCGGTAATTAAATTATAATTCCGGTAATTAAACAATAATTCCGGTAATTATATTCTTATCAGTTTAATTAAATTATTATTAATTCCTGTAATTAATTCTTAATTGTAATATTAATTTAAAAATAGATATTATAATATTAATAATTAGATTTTAATCAAATGAAATAAAATATATCAACCGTTATTAAAACCATATTTTAATTATTGTACTACATTATATTATATTTTAATTATTGTACTACATTATATTATATTTTAATTATTGTACTACATTATATTATATTTTAATTATTGTAATACATTATATTATATTTTAATTATTGTACTACATTATATTATATTTTAAGTATTGCAATAAACTATTTATAATTATATACTATTATACACTATTATATTATACTAATATATTTTATTATATTTTAATATAAATAATAAACTATTAGTATCTCCCACCTGGTCTTGCCTGCGCTCTGGTATGGCTCTGTGTGTGTGTGTGTGTGTGTGTGTGTGTGTCTCTGGTACAGGTGTTGGGCTGGGTCTTGGTAATTTGAAGACGTTTGAAGTCTGCTTGTGAAAGATAGAAGACATATCTGATGACTGTTACAATGCAATCGCTATATGCTACTATTTGATAAGAGAACGTAATGGTTCTCACCGGCTGTTTAGGCATGGGTGTGTCTGTGTGTGTGTGTGTGTGTGAGAGAGCGATGATAAGGTAACTTATCCTTTAGACAGCATCCCGTCAACTATTTGTGAAAGATATATATATATATCAGAAATGGAACATGTATCTGATTGATATGTTGATAGGTGATTAGAAAGTGTGCTGATATTGCATATCTATATATTCACATGCAGCCAACTGTGTGCAAGTGTGTGTGTGTGTGTGTGTGTGTGTGTGTATGCCTGGGTCTGGTTGTGTCTGCTTGAATTCACGACACAGTATTTAATGAATCTGCCTTTATTATTGCTCATTAATAGGTTATGTTGTTTTCACATTATTACTACATTAAACTAATACATATTTTAAGACAGACAAAAGACCATCAGTCATATCATTTTAATGTATCTTTTATCGAAACTATCTAATTAAAATATATTTACAATATTAATCCAGCAAATAACAAATCTTAATATGTACTGACGTCAAACTATCACACCTTGTAAAACAATTTATCTAAAAATGTAATGTTCTAAACTGTTGGTTGAAAAACACAGATGTAAAATCAAGTTGTCTTTGTGATTAATGAAAAGTTTATTATGAAAAACATTTTAAGCTGAATGTTTTTTCTTTTGACTAACACATTTTCAGTATATTAACATGCATGTTCTGTATTTTATGGCACACATTGTAGTTTAATTAATCTAAAAACGTAATGTTTTGCACACTGGTCATCATAGATTTGAAAATAAATGATTTAAAATAAAAGATTTACTAAAAGGTCTTATCAGTCTTTAGACAGTATTGTTATTTCAGTTTCAAAAGGTAAATTACATGTATTACTCATAGTAGTTGTACTGCTCACAATTGAAGCCAGCCAACTTAGTTACAGAATTTTAGATTCAAACTGATTTGAATTCATTGAAAATACTTGATAATATAAAGAGAAATATAGAGATTATTCCGAATATAAAACAAAAATATAAACAAAAATGATTTTCAGTTTTTATCTAAAAACAGCACAGCTCCATCCCTTAGTTACCTTTACTTAATGTTCTACAGTAAAATGTATTAGTTTATCTACTGGATCCACCATTTATATGTTCACATAACAGTGTTAAATCAAGTAAGCCTACAAATTTGTCAAAATAAGTAAAGTTTAAAGGTAGTTCTTGAAAGTAGACAGAGCAAATGATGCTTTTCTTTTACCATTAGATTTAGATGAATTAAGATTATTGATACTACACACATTTTGTAGTGAGTGTATACGTTTCTTTAAATTGAATGTTTTTTATTGACATACACATTTTCAACTGAACAATCTAAAATCAAACAATGTTTTTTCACTCTGAATATAAAACGTTATCACACGGAAAAGTGGTGTTTAAAATACTATTCATTTAACTTAACGCATAACTAGAGTTTTGTTTTTACAAGCCAGAAACATTGAGCTAATTCAAGCTTTTGATTTTGCACTCTGTTGCACTTTTTTTTTCAACACAAAATGTAAGCTTTCTATGCATCTGCTAAAAATCTGTAATTTTGAGCCACTGTCAGAGTTTGTATGTTACAAAGCATACATGTTTTTAAAACTGTCAGCTCTCAAAAGTTACTTAACGTTGTTCCCTTTCTTCTGGAGTTTTTAAGAACAACATTGCAGGGGCTTCGTCAAACATAAAGATACATTTCAAGCATTAGATTCATACTGACACACAAGCCTTTGTAAAATTTAAGAGAGAAAATCACTAAGAAAAAGATTAAAACAAGAATAGTTTCATTTGGGGGGGAAAAAAGTGATAATATGAAATACAGTGGTTACACCAATATGGTCTAATGGTTAGAATTTCGTGGTTTTATGATATGGGAATATTTTTAACCTCTAATGTGTCCCAAGTAACATTAATAACAACACTTAGCCACAGTTATTTGTATCGTAGTTGAATGCTACACGCTATACTGTCAACAAAGCACATTAATATCAAAGAGTAAATACATTTTATTTTAAGAATACTTTGCAGTAAACTTTAATGAATGAATACGTTTATTTTATCAATCTTCTAATGCAGAATGTTTTTGAAACATTTAATTATGTTTTATGACCAGTGTCGTCTGACCAAATTATTTGACCTAATTCAAGCATCCGTTTTCTGCTGCACTTTTTAACACAAAATGTCTTTGCAAACTTTTTGCATATGTGTTAAACTCTCAAAGCATCTGTTATGATGCATACAGTAAAAGACACAATAACCATTTCTACTGCCAATTATATTTTGTTATCTAGAACTATGAATCTACAAAACTTGAATACTTGAATACTTGCCACTAAATCTGCATTAATATCTTTTTGCGACAGTGTCTAAGGTACAGTGTATTAGAAATGTATTCTTTTCAACTGTCGTGAAAGTTTGAGTTGTAAATGTTTTGGTTTTAAACCAGAGACAACCAACAATATTATGTATACCTTTTGTTCATACAGTTTTTCAAATGAATGAGAAATTATGAAATTGTACGTCAGTACTTCTAGATTTAAAACTAAATTGGGTGACAATTTTTAGTTTGTCTTTCTAAACTGACTACAAAACCGTTACACATGAGAACTGTGTGTTATTAGGGGTGTCTTAAACATCAACCAACTTTAATAAGTGATCTACAGTTTATACCTTTATGCTTTAAACAAGTAACCACTCTTTGACACACTATGCAACATTTTAATTTTCTAAATATTTAAATATGCATTTGGCATAAATACAGGTCTTAAATCAATTTCGACAATGTTTCTTTGATGTGTTTCATGCCATCATGTTTTGCGTCTAGCTCATTTTCTAACTTTTTTACAGGAAAGGCGTAGACACTTTTCAGAACAAGCAATAGGTCATTTAAACCGCTAGACTTTGAATGCACCAAATAACACATGGCCACTCTTGCAAGTTTACTTTAAGTTATAACGTTTGTATGTAAACCTGATCCTGTGTATGAAAACCACCTATGACTAGGTGGGGTAATGAAATGCCAAGCAGGTTATTTTTTTCTTTATAAATGCTTGTAGAATTTAAAATTTACTTAGTTACATTAAAACATTTTACTTGTTTAACACAAAATCATAAGTTTACTTAAGCTGATAAACTTTTTGTTTCAAGCAAATATACACTGAAAAAGAGTAGTACATAATGAACAAACATGGATTGCATAATCATAAAGACAAATCAACTAAGAAAAAATATATGTTTATACAGTCATACATTGAAGAAAAACAGGGAACACCAGAACACTGTAACGACATTACTGAATATCTAACCAGCAAAGAAATTCTACTAAAAGCATTCTGTGTCGTGTTCAAGAATGTGGTTGGTCAAAACTTCTACAATCTCAGCAATATTTGCTATTTTGTTTTGTGAAAGCAGTGACACACAAATATCTGTTATATATGTAGACATGCATAGAACCTGCGTTACTCCCATCTCATCACTCCATCCAGTCAGCACCTCAAGAATTTTTGTAATGGTTGCACAGACAGCACCACTGCTACGAACACACAGGTGAGTCAATTGATTTATCGTATCGGCCCATGAGTTTAAGGCACCTCTCACAACGTCCATTTCTCTCTTGAGATTTTTCACACGTTTGCCATCTCCTGTACAATCATGATTAGAATCACACACATCATTGATGATCCTCTCCAGAAGAAAGACCATATGGTCCCTATAATGCTGTTTAAACATGTCGTCCACAATAGACCTCATTTGACAATCAAAAGCAGGGTCGCACTTGCACTCAGGCCTTTCATGCGCATCAGAGTCAGCATTTTGAGAACAATAGCAATCCGCCATTTTTGCAAGCGGCTGTCACAAGAAATCAGAAAATAACTTTTTAGAAAACTTTTTTATTTAATCACAATACAAAGTTTGTACCATAATCTGTGTAGAACATATGCAGTAGTACCTTTAAGATGCTGCTGGTGTCCTTAAGCAGCAATAGTTCAGTCCTAATAGCTCAGTGCAAACAAGACCAAAGTAGGGGCTGTGGTCCTCAAAGTTAGTACCTTTTTATGTCTTTAATCTTCTTTTTACTCCTGATCAATGGGTTCTTGTAGAAAGTTCTGGGGTCGGTGACTGTGCCCAAAAGCATTACTCCTTGGTAGCTAGAAGTAATAATGGGCGCTTTATTTAACACATTCAATCAGGTCCGCCTTCACTCACTAGGGCGGTACTATGAACATCTGCCATGGTGTCATAAAAGTCATGAATAAACATTTAGTTAACATCTTTTATTTAAGACGTAGGCGTGATGATGTAGGGATACCTATTTTGATTAAACAAAATAAAAAATACAGGATCATACCGTAAATATATTCACAATGAAATATTTTAGAGAACTAATATTATAGAATTTTATATTTCACGTAGGTTTTAGGTTGACAAAATATAATGCTTACTTGAAGACATTTCAAAACTGGTTGCCATACTAATGGACAATAAAATAAATTTGAATGTTTTTACGCAAATATGTACACGCTTTTCAACATTATTCTGCAGTCTGTATTGTTCATTATAGTTGTTTATTTGGTTTCCTATTAGGGCTCAAAGCAGTCACATATTTAATTGAAAATTTGCTTATTTCATGATAGTGTTCTTTTTTTAAAGAATTAAGAATTGAGAAGAAATACGCTTACATCTACACATACATATTCATTTTGGAATTAAAAATGTAACGATACAAGACACGCTATTTATTTTAAGTGAAATATACTTGTAAGAAAATACAATTACATTTATGAAATGACCCATATTACATAACTTATTGCAATGCCTTTGAGGTAAAAAAAAGAGAAAGTTTAAGAGCCGTTATCCATAATTGTTTATTAGATTAAAGTTATTTTAAAAAGTCGAGTTTGGTTAAAAATCTAGGTCTACTTAAATTGGATCTGTTAAAACATAAAGAAGTTAAAGTTATGCAGTATACGTTCTGGTGACATATAAACATACACTTTAGCATCCCTATAGTATAGATAATCTACGAGTACCAACATTCACCAATTTGATACAAACTGTACCAAAACTGTTTCATATGTTTGTTGCTGAGTACCAATAAGTATTTTTGTTTTATTTCTCTGTTATGTGATTCTAAATCTATTTTCAGACCTATCATTTTAGTGATATACTTATAATAAAGTTGAAAAAACAAGATAATAATTTTAGTTAGACATCATGTGCTTGACATTTTAGTAAATAGTTAAAGCTACTGTTTGTGCTAATTGAATATTTAGCATTTTGAAAGGTAAATATGTGTCAGGGTATGTAAAGCTGTCGCCTCTGACTTGTTTGGTTGTGATTGGTGAAAAGTTTCCACAAACTGAAATATTAAAGTGTTTTTATTCACTATTCTGCAACTTTGATGCAATCTACACTGTAAAAGAAATATACTAAAGTACATATCATGCTGTTTTGTAAAAGCACACAGACATGCCACCAAAAAAATGCACTTCCTGGGACAAACCTTTTGTATTGCTGAAAATCTGTAATATTTTAATGTGTTGGTCAGGATGTAAGCATACAGCTTACAAATAACTGACTATTTGTACTATGTACAGTGATATGACACATTTCAAGTGTAATAGATGAGTATATAGCAGAAAACAACTAGTCTCATATGTCATGTTGGTGTTCAGAGGTTTAAAACGTACTCAAAAATACTATACAAGTGAAAGATTAAACAGGGTGGTGAAAATTGTACACATATAAGGGTATAATCGTTTGGACAATACATATTCGAGTAAAAAAATTGTGCTAGATTTAAATAGTACTTGTGTAATAGTAAAAGTAACAGCAATAATGAATTTATAGATTGTTGTTTAAACTTTAAAATCTGTCACCACACAGCATGAATGGACGACATACAATGCTTTATCATGCTTTAGAACTGTCTGTGTTTATTTGTATTTAACTATCAAACTACAGGCACTAAATATAAATTATTCATCATGCTTAAAGTTGTAAAACCTTTGAATTAACTTGTGCAGATGTTGAATTGTTAGAGTCAAGCCTTTTGTGGGATCAAAAGCAAAAAAGTCAATATTTCCATGTTTATGGTGTTCTTTTTAGCATAGAATATACTGTAAAATTATATTTTCAAGTGTGACAGTAGTAAACATTAAGTGCACAAGTCGCTAACTATAACATTTTTATTTGTACATCCTGTTATCTTATAAGAATAGTCACTAGGGATAGTTTGTTATTGAAAACATGACATGCAATTTGTAGTAGCCATTTTGGAAACAGCTGAAGTAATCGCTGAGCATTTTTTCTCAGAATAAGTGCAATGTTCGATTACTTGTGGGTTTTGAAAAAGTTCATATTTATTTGGAATAAAAATAACGCATGCTTCAAACATTAATCAAACATGTAATGAACTTATGGTCAAAATATACTTGTTGCTGATCCAATATAGCACATAAAAGTACATTAAATACCCTAGAGATTATGCTGTACAATTTAGTTACAATTAAAATATACTAAAATTAGTATTTCAAAATATGGCATTTCAAGATGGCAAATTGTTAAGTGCTTTGAAGTATACAGGCCTTTTGTCTAGCTGCAAGTATACTTTTTATGTTTTTGTGTTTTCATTTCATAATTTTTTCACTGCAGTAAGCAGTTACCTTTGTGTACTTATAAGAATACCGTCTTTTATAAAGATTTGACATTTGACATGTTCGTTGACAATTTAGGGTTTTTCGCAGCAATTAATTTCAGTTAATTCAACTCAAACAAATTTATTCTCTGTCTTAATACTTGTGTCTGTACACAAAAAATAACGTAGGCATATGTTAAAATTTCCAATCAATCAAAAGGAGCACTTAGAACACATACTGTAATAACCTTGTAAGCATATGACAATGAACAAGCATAAATAACTAAACCTTTTCTGTTTGTATAAATTTAATATATACTTAAGTGAGGTTTATCGTTAATTGTACTCAAGTAGATACTTAATAAATACTTCAGTACACCAATCAGCTAACATTATTCGAGTACTTTACATCTGTGATCTTGTAACTTTTTCAAAAAATCTAAAAATGTGACAATATAATTTAAACATGTTCATAGAAGTCATTTCATTGTGTAAGTTGTTTATGGTCATATTTTGGTAATTTCATCAAGCAGGATTTTGACCCCGAGTACTATGATAAACGTTTACTTGAAAACAGAAATAATGTAAATAAATACCATGCCAGTTACAAATTAAATAGTTGACGATATCAGATGAGTGAATTTCTGTAGTTTGAATTGAAGCTGAATGTCTTTTTTTATGTAAGCTGTAATCATTATCACAGTGGCAGGGTTCTCGTGAAATACTTTATAGGATAAATTTATGTACATTCTGAAAATTAAGTTTCATGTATATTATTTAATTATTAGGTTAAATGTTACATTTTAATTTTAATGACTTTAAAAAGTGAGAAAGCCTAAATTACTTAAATGTGTTTGCTCCATATTCACTTGGATGTTCTGACAATATTGGAAAAAACAATTATTCATTCATTCTTAAGAAGTTTGTAATAGATTCAATAAAAATAAACTTAATACCTACAGTACATTAACAGCTCAGACAGAATAACTTGTAATAGTGGTTTGTCCCATGAAGTGCATTTTTTGCCGACATGTCTGTGTGCTTTTACAAAACAGCATGATATGTACTTTTGTATATTTCTTTTACAGTGTAGATTGCATCAAAGTTGCAGAATAGTGAATAAAAACACTTTAATATTTCAGTTTGTGGAAACATTTCACCAATCACAACCAAACAAGCCAGAGGCCACAGCTTTACACACCCTGACACATATTTACCTTTCAAAATGCTAAATATTAATTAGCACAATCAGTAGCTTTAACTATTTACTAAAATGTCAAGCACATGATGTCTAACTAAATTTATTATCTTGTTTTTTCAACTTTATTATAACTATATCACTAAAATGATAGGTCTGAAAATAGATTTAGAATCACATAACATAGAAATAAAACAAAAATACTTATTGCTACTCAGCAACAAACATATGCAAACAGTTTTGGTACAGTTTGTATCAAATTGGTGAATGTTGGTACTCGTAGATTATCTATTTTATAGTGATGCTAAAGTGTATGTTTATATGCCCCCAGAACGTACACTGCATAACTTTAATTTCTTTATGTT
Organism: Danio aesculapii; assembly: GCF_903798145.1. NCBI lineage: Eukaryota > Metazoa > Chordata > Actinopteri > Cypriniformes > Danionidae > Danio > Danio aesculapii. The sequence continues at coordinate 13,819,588 of NC_079451.1, forward strand.
TTAACAGATCCAATTTAAGTAGGCCTAGATTTTTAACCAAACTCGACTTTTTAAAAAAACTTTAATCTAATAACCAATTATGGATAACGGCTCTTAAACTTTCTCTTTCTTTACCTCAAAGGCATTGCAATAAGTTATGGAATATGGGTTATTTTATAAATGTAATTGTATTTTCTTACAAGTATATTTCACTTAAAATAAGTAGCGTCTCTTGTATCGTTACATTTTCAATTCCAAAACGAATATGTAAGTGCAGATGTAAGCGTATTTCTTCTCAATTCTTAATTCTTTAAAAAAAGAACACTATCATGAATTTTCAATTAAATATGTGACTGCTTTGAGTCTTAATAGGAAACCAAATAAACAACTATAATGAACAATTCAGACTGCAGAATAATGTTGAAAAGCGTGTACATATTTGCGTAAAAACATTCGATTGTCCATTTGTATGGCAAAAAGTTTTGAAATGTCTTCAGCTGAGCATTATATTTGGTCAACCTAAAACTACCATCAAATATAAAATTCTATAATATTAGTTCTCTAAAATATTTCATTGTGAATATATTTACGGTATGACCCTGTATTTTTTTATTTTAATCAAAATAGGTATCCCTACATCATCACGCCTATGTATTAAATAAAAGATGTTAACTAATTGTTTATTCATGACTTTTATGACACCATGGCAGATGTTCATAGTACCGCCCCAGTAAGTGAAGGCGGACCTGATTGAATGTGTAGATAAAGCGCCCATTATTACTTCTAGCTACCAAGGAGTAATGCTTTTGGGCGCAGTCACCGACCCCAGAACTTTCTACAAGAACCCATTGATCAGGAGTAAAAAGAAGATTAAAGACATAAAAAGGTACTAACTTTGAGGACCACAGCCCCTACTTTGGTCTTGTTTGCACTGAGCTATTAGGACTGAACTATTGCTGCTTAAGGACACCAGCAGCATCCTTAAGGTACTACTGCATATGTTCTACACAGATTATGGTACAAACTTTGTATTGTGATTAAATAAAAAAGTTTTCTAAAAAATTATTTTCTGATTTCTTGTGACAGCCGCTTGCAAAAATGGCGGATTGCTATTGTTCTCAAAATGCTGACTCTGATGCGCATGAAAGGCCTGAGTGCAAGTGCGACCCTGCTTTTGATTGTCAAATGAGGTCTATTGTGGACGACATGTTTAAACAGCATTAGAGGGACCGTATGGTCTTTCTTCTGGAGAGGATCATCAATGATGCGTGTGATTCTAATCATGATTGTACAGGAGATGGCAAACGTGTGAAAAATCTCAAGAGAGAAATGGACGTTGTGAGAGGTGCCTTAAACTCATGGGCCGATACGATAAATCAATTGACTCACCTGTGTGTTCGTAGCAGTGGTGCTGTCTGTGCAACCATTACAAAAATTCTTGAGGTGCTGACTGGATGGAGTGATGAGATGGGAGTAACGCAGGTTCTATGCATGTCTACATATATAACAGATATTTGTGTGTCACTGCTTTCACAAAACAAAATAGCAAATATAGCTGAGATTGTGGAAGTTTTGACCAACCACATTCTTGAACACGACAGAATGCTTTTAGTAGAATTTCTTTGCTGGTTAGATATTCAGTAATGTCGTTACAGTGTTCTGGTGTACCCTGTTTTTCTTCAATGTATGACTGTATATACATATATTTTTTTCTTAGTTGATTTGTCTTTATTATTCCTATGCAATCCATGTTTGTTCATTATGTACTACTCTATTTCAGTGTATATTTGCTCGAAATAAAAAGTTTATCAGCTTAAGTAAACTTATGATTTTGTGTTAAACAAGTAAAATGTTTTAATGTAACTAAGTAAATTTTAAATTCTACAAGCATTTATAAAGAAAAAAATAACCTGCTTGGCATTTCATTACCCCACCTAGTCATAGGTGGTTTTCATACACAGGATCAGGTTTACATACAAACGTTATAACTTAAAGTAAACTTGCAAGAGTGGCCATGTGTTATTTGGTGCATTCAAAGTCTAGCGGTTTAAATGACCTATTGCTTGTTCTGAAAAGTGTCTACGCCTTTCCTGTAAAAAAGTTAGAAAATGAGCTAGACGCAAAACATGATGGCATGAAACACATCAAAGAAACATTGTCGAAATTGATTTAAGACCTGTATTTATGCCAAATGCATATTTAAATATTTAGAAAATTAAAATGTTGCATAGTGTGTCAAAGAGTGGTTACTTGTTTAAAGCATAAAGGTATAAACTGTAGATCACTTATTAAAGTTGGTTGATGTTTAAGACACCCCTAATAACACACAGTTCTCATGTGTAACGGTTTTGTAGTCAGTTTAGAAAGACAAACTAAAAATTGTCACCCAATTTAGTTTTAAATCTAGAAGTACTGACGTACAATTTCATAATTTCTCATTCATTTGAAAAACTGTATGAACAAAAGGTATACATAATATTGTTGGTTGTCTCTGGTTTAAAACCAAAACATTTACAACTCAAACTTTCACGACAGTTGAAAAGAATACATTTCTAATACACTGTACCTTAGACACTGTCGCAAAAAGATATTAATGCAGATTTAGTGGCAAGTATTCAATTTGGTTTTGTAGATTCATAGTTCTAGACAACAAAATATCATTGGCAGTAGAAATGGTTATTGTGTCTTTTACTGTATGCATCATAACAGATGCTTTGAGAGTTTAACACATATGCAAAAAGTTTGCAAAGACATTTTGTGTTAAAAAGTGCAGCAGAAAACGGTTGCCTGAATTAGGTCAAATAATTTGGTCAGACGACAGTGGTTTCAAAAACATTCTGCATTAGAAGATTGATAAAATAAACGTATTCATTCATTAAAGTTTACTGCAAAGTATTCTTAAAATAAAATGTATTTACTCTTTGATATTAATGTGCTTTGTTGACAGTATAGCGTGTAGCATTCAACTACGATACAAATAACTGTGGCTAAGTGTTGTTATTAATGTTACTTGGGACACATTAGAGGTTAAAAATATTCCCATATCATAAAACCACGAAATTCTAACCATTAGACCATATTGGTGTAACCAATGTATTTCATATTATCACTTTTTTCCCCCCCAAATGAAACTATTCTTGTTTTAATCTTTTTCTTAGTGATTTTCTCTCTTAAATTTTACAAAGGCTTGTGTGTCAGTATGAATCTAATGCTTGAAATGTATCTTTATGTTTGACGAAGCCCCTGCAATGTTGTTCTTAAAAACTCCAGAAGAAAGGGAACAACGTTAAGTAACTTTTGAGAGCTGACAGTTTTAAAAACATGTATGCTTTGTAACATACAAACTCTGACAGTGGCTCAAAATTACAGATTTTTAGCAGATGCATAGAAAGCTTACATTTTGTGTTGAAAAAAAAAGTGCAACAGAGTGCAAAATCAAAAGCTTGAATTAGCTCAATGTTTCTGGCTTGTAAAAACAAAACTCTAGTTATGCGTTAAGTTAAATGAATAGTATTTTAAACACCACTTTTCCGTGTGATAACGTTTTATATTCAGAGTGAAAAAACATTGTTTGATTTTAGATTGTTCAGTTGAAAATGTGTATGTCAATAAAAAACATTCAATTTAAAGAAACGTATACACTCACTACAAAATGTGTGTAGTAACAATAATCTTAATTCATCTAAATCTAATGGTAAAAGAAAAGCATCATTTGCTCTGTCTACTTTCAAGAACTACCTTTAAACTTTACTTATTTTGACAAATTTGTAGGCTTACTTGATTTAACACTGTTATGTGAACATATAAATGGTGGATCCAGTAGATAAACTAATACATTTTACTGTAGAACATTAAGTAAAGGTAACTAAGGGATGGAGCTGTGCTGTTTTTAGATAAAAACTGAAAATCATTTTTGTTTATATTTTTGTTTTATATTCGGAATAATCTCTATATTTCTCTTTATATTATCAAGTATTTTCAATGAATTCAAATCAGTTTGAATCTAAAATTCTGTAACTAAGTTGGCTGGCTTCAATTGTGAGCAGTACAACTACTATGAGTAATACATGTAATTTACCTTTTGAAACTGAAATAACAATACTGTCTAAAGACTGATAAGACCTTTTAGTAAATCTTTTATTTTAAATCATTTATTTTCAAATCTATGATGACCAGTGTGCAAAACATTACGTTTTTAGATTAATTAAACTACAATGTGTGCCATAAAATACAGAACATGCATGTTAATATACTGAAAATGTGTTAGTCAAAAGAAAAAACATTCAGCTTAAAATGTTTTTCATAATAAAACTTTTCATTAATCACAAAGACAACTTGATTTTACATCTGTGTTTTTCAACCAACAGTTTAGAACATTACATTTTTAGATAAATTGTTTTACAAGGTGTGATAGTTTGACGTCAGTACATATTAAGATTTGTTATTTGCTGGATTAATATTGTAAATATATTTTAATTAGATAGTTTCGATAAAAGATACATTAAAATGATATGACTGATGGTCTTTTGTCTGTCTTAAAATATGTATTAGTTTAATGTAGTAATAATGTGAAAACAACATAACCTATTAATGAGCAATAATAAAGGCAGATTCATTAAATACTGTGTCGTGAATTCAAGCAGACACAACCAGACCCAGGCATACACACACACACACACACACACACACACACTTGCACACAGTTGGCTGCATGTGAATATATAGATATGCAATATCAGCACACTTTCTAATCACCTATCAACATATCAATCAGATACATGTTCCATTTCTGATATATATATATATCTTTCACAAATAGTTGACGGGATGCTGTCTAAAGGATAAGTTTACCTTATCATCGCTCTCTCACACACACACACACACACAGACACACCCATGCCTAAACAGCCGGTGAGAACCATTACGTTCTCTTATCAAATAGTAGCATATAGCGATTGCATTGTAACAGTCATCAGATATGTCTTCTATCTTTCACAAGCAGACTTCAAACGTCTTCAAATTACCAAGACCCAGCCCAACACCTGTACCAGAGACACACACACACACACACACACACACACACAGAGCCATACCAGAGCGCAGGCAAGACCAGGTGGGAGATACTAATAGTTTATTATTTATATTAAAATATAATAAAATATATTAGTATAATATAATAGTGTATAATAGTATATAATTATAAATAGTTTATTGCAATACTTAAAATATAATATAATGTAGTACAATAATTAAAATATAATATAATGTATTACAATAATTAAAATATAATATAATGTAGTACAATAATTAAAATATAATATAATGTAGTACAATAATTAAAATATAATATAATGTAGTACAATAATTAAAATATGGTTTTAATAACGGTTGATATATTTTATTTCATTTGATTAAAATCTAATTATTAATATTATAATATCTATTTTTAAATTAATATTACAATTAAAAATTAATTACAGGAATTAATAATAATTTAATTAAACTGATAAGAATATAATTACCTGCATTATTGTTTAATTACCGGAATTATAATTTAATTACCGGAATTATAATTTAATTACCGGAATTATTCATTTAATTAAACTGATAAGAATCTATTTACCGGAATTATTATTTTAATTAAACTGATAAGAATCTAATTACCGGAATTATTAAATGTATATTAAAAGGGGGCGGGGCTTAAACCGGAAGCCCCGCCTAAAAGGGGCGTGGCCGTCATCAATCAAATTTCTTGACACAAGCCGCCCCATATTCCTCTCTCTCACCAGACCTACCAGTCTCTCTCTTTCTCTCACAGACTCACTCACTGCAGTGCTTCCCACGGGTTTAAAATATACTTGCGGTGGTATCTATATTTAAACACACCTTGTACCCATGGCACATAATTGGTTTAATGTGATAACAATGTGCTTTTTAACAATATTTTGATTTATTATGACACTGATCTACAGTTTTTCTTTTCAATGGGTTAAAGTTTTTGAAATAAAAAGAGAAATCCTCTATTTCTCTTACTTGTATGCTATTCAGGGACTCACTGGTAAAAGCTGCTCTCTTTCTTTCTTAAGTTCAAGGTCAAGACATTTTGTACAGTATTGCCAAAACATTTTGGTACATGTATAAAATGTGTAATCTATTAACATCATGAAATTAATAAAATATACAGAAAATGAGAAACCAATTACAGAAAAAAAGGGCAAAAAAACAGACAATGGTTATATCTGATTAACCATTTCTAATGATGTACATATTTTTGCAGGCAGTTTAGATGGCATTTCGTCCTCTCCGAGTATATTGTAAAGCTGTTTAGATTAAATTATGTATTATTTAATGTTTCTCTTGCTAGCTCTCGTGGCTGTGCTTGTGCTTTCAGCTGCAAAGCCAAGAAAAAGTAGGCTTAAATAAAAAGGTAATGCAAAAACGCATACAGTACAATTAATGACAGCTTTAGAAAGCAAAAGTCAAATCCCAGAGATTTACAAACTCCAGCCGTACCATATCAGTCAAACCTCCTATTTTTCCCAGGATTCTCCCGTATTTTACAGTTCAATTCCGCTATCATCCTGTAAAGGTATTTCTCCCGTATTTTCCCTCTTTGTCTGAAGTTTGGCAAATAAACATTAAAGAGCCAAGCCTCCCTATACGCAAACCATACTGCCGAACCACCAGGGGCCGCCCATTGCTTTTAAATGCGAGTCTGTTCTGTGCTTTAGCTTTATTAAGGCATGAAAACACTTTGAAATAAATATAAAAACCATGGGATTCCCTTTCCTTTTCATTACAGGTGCTATCTCCCCTCCCATTCAATCCTCAAGACACATGCTCCATAGTGATAAATAGATATTCCCAAATGGATTCTGTACAGGCGATTTGAAGCGGAGAGAAAGTCTGGGTTTTGGGTGCGTGTTTGAAAAGACATACACACATAATTAATAATAATAATATCTACAGATATCGATCTTGGTGTTTTTTTTTTTCAAAGACAACTAATTTTGTCCTAAATGAGCATAAAATTTAGGAAAGCAATTGAATGCTTTCATTATAATGTTAGATCTGTGCATTTTTTTAAAGTGACACCTGTTATTTAATGTAATCAATTGAAAAATCCAAATGAATGAGATTCATTCATTCATATTTAAGTTATACAGTAAAGAAAAGGTAAATGAGATTTGATACCTTGCTAATTTATTTGCTGCTAATGTGTACTATTTATTTTTTCTTTTGTAAATTATACAACCATTAAACCAATAAACTGTTTATTTACAATGAAACAGCTCCAGAAGAACATAATTAGTATTTTGGGGATTTTTAAAAGGGGACAGGGTGGATCCCTTATTATGGGCATATCCCTTATTTTCACATCCCAATGTTGACAGTTATGAGCCGGACACATTAGGTCTCAAAAAAATGCACGTCTCTATGGGTCAATGCAGAGCATGCGAGACTGTCTGTGGTGTTGACGGTTTACACGCACACAAAAAAAGCGTGTGGTACAAAACGTGTGGGGTGAAAGAAGATTTTGCACTAATTAATTGATCACGGATGTTTGGTTCTCTTGTTTGGATTCAAATAAAGTGTAATAGTGTCACAAAAAAAGTGTCACCGTATATACTTGGGCGGCCCGTCCAAGTAAAGCCTATGTGTAGGAAGCAATGTATTATTATAATATATTATTAATTAATGTCATTTATTATTGTTTTTCTGTTGGTGGTAGCAGAGACAGCAGCGATCATGAGAGTAATAGCAAAATAAGTATTATTAGTACAAAGTTCTGTCTTCATAACTGAAGGTTGTGCTGTATTATTGGCAAAATATTGAAAATGGACAAGAACAAAATTTGTTGATCTCAAAATCTCTGCTCAATCTTGACTCAAAATCCTGCCATCAAGCACAATGGAAAATCGATTCATTAGATTGAAAAGACCTCAAAGAATCTCAAAATACCTTTATTTTAACCAGTGTTTGGAAGTGAAGGCATGTACAAAAGAAAAACAAATATTTGAGTTGACACATTACTAATTACATAATTTATTCAGAAGAAAAATCTCATGCGTCCCACATCTTTCTATTCAGTGTCAGTGAACAGCCCTGCAGAACGGCACATTTTCACTGAAATGAAGCTGTGAAGGCAGATAATGCTTTTAATCATGAACTTCTATGGATTAATATTTGTTATAAAAGTCATTAAGGTCATTTGAATTATTGCCATCTGGGCAAAGATCCGGTTCGTCTCAACGGTTCAAAAGTAGTGGTAAGTTTTCTTTCTTACCACAAGCAATTAGTTTGCTAAATTACAAATATTTAATAAATAAATTATTAAATACTTCTTTCTGTATTATGACGTGTTGCAGTGCTGCACGATATATTGTTTTAGCATCGATATTACAATGTGCGCATCCGCAATAGTCACATCGCAAAGATATGCAATGTTTAGTCTGATTTATAGTTGACCAGGAGCTACAGAATTGTACTTAATCACTGTTTATATGATTTCATTGATTCATTTACTTTTCAGCTTAGTTCCTTTATTAATCTGGGGTCGCCACAACCGAATGAACCGCCAACTTATCCAGCATATGTTTTACATAGAGGATACCCTTCCAGCTGCAACCCATCACTTGTGTGGGGAGCAGAGAAATGGGAACAGGATAGGCTAAGGACCTTGAGCCAGGCATCGATCTCTGGTCTCCATGAGCACTTTAGTGTTACTGTAAATGTCGACACACTTAACCACTAGGCTAGTGGCATTCCAGGTCAACTTTAATACTGATTCAACACAAAGTCCCTTTAATGCAAGTCATTTTACTCAGCGGCCCTCTCGGACAGTATGCTCGGGCATTCTGTCTGAATGGGTAAACATCAAATTCTTCAAAACTGTTTGCCAAGCTTACGGTTACATTACATATTTGGAATCACCGATAAAATGAAACAACAACTGACTTATAAGTTTTGTTTTTAAATGTCAGAATCAAACAAAATCTGCAAATTTTCAGGTTGCCTGAGCTAGTGCGTATATGCGCACTTGAAAGGAACAAGATCACGACACTAACGTCATTTATGGCTGTTATCATCCTCTGAATAATGCTTTGTCTGATCGTACTGGTTTTCTGAAGTAGTCCACAACTTGGTCTTGATGGTGAATCTCCTCCAGAAATGACAGCGACTCTTTGTTTACAAGTATGTGGGCATTTGAGTAGTTACTGTCATGTGATGTGCGTTTGGCAGGACTGACTGTACTTCGCGTTTGTTTCATACAGATTACAAAACCAAAAAACTTTTGTTTTTAAGTGCACTTGGTTCATTTAAAAGCACAGATTTCAAGCTTTGTTTGGATATATGTCTTATGTTTGTGAAGCAAGTATTCGCTAAGATTCCAGTGTGATTATTGACCACACAAACATACAAACTCCCCATTGAAAACTATATACATGTCATATGTATTCTATAGTCTTTGCTTAACATTAAACATCCTATGATGATAATATATAGCTTCAGCATTGATATAGTAATGATTGCATCTAAATGTAGTAATGTCATGGGATATTTAATATATATAGTCTTATATATATATATATATATATATATATATATATATATATATATATATATATATATATATATATATATATATATATATATATATATATATATATATATAAAGACCTCCCGCACATAGACTTTACTTGTGCGGCCCGCTTATTTTTTTTACTATTATTATCATTCTTTTACACTTGTATTGTATCCGCCTAATATAACCAATTTTTGCATTATCTTTTTACTTAAGCCTATCTTCGCTTGGCTTTGCAGCTGGCTGCGCACACACAGAGAAACATTCAATAATTCATTCCTGAATCTAAACAACTCCGAAAAACTTTACCATATCCTCGTAGAGGACGAAATAACTGGTCTAAACTGTCTGCAAAATAGCCCATATGTACACCATTAGTAATCAACGCATTTGCCTTATTTAAATAATCAAAACGTTTTAATCTTGTAATTATTATAATTTTTAGAGATATTGTCTGTTTTTATTCCTTTTTCTGTCGCTTATTTCTCATTTGCTGTATATTTTATGAATTTGATGATGGCATTAGGCTATATTACATAGTAGGGCTGCTCGATTATGGTAAAAATCATAATCACGATTATTGAAAACAATTATCAGTTGAAGTCAAAATTATTCGCCCTCCTGTGAATTTTTTTTAATGTAAATATTTCCCAATATTTAATTAATATAAATATATCCCAAAAAATAACAGGAATTTTTCACAGTATTTCCTATAATATTTTTTCTTCTGGAGAAAGTATGATTTGTTTTATTTCGGCTAGAATATAAGCAGGATTAAATATTTGAAACCTATTTTAAGGTCATTATTATTAGCCTCCCTAAGCAATATATTTTTTGATTGTCTGCAGAAGAAACTACTGTTATACAATGACTTGCCTTATTACCCTAATTAAGCCTTGTGTCATTTTAATCTGAATGCTTTTATTTTGAAAAATATCTAGTAAAATATAATGTACTGTCATCTTAGCAAAGATAAAATAAATCAGTTATTAGAAATGAGTTATTAAATCTGTTATGTTTAAAAATGGGTTGAAAATAAATCTTTCCATTAAACAGAAATTGGGGGGAAAGGGTCGCTAATAATTCACGAGGGCTAATAATTCTGACATTAACTGTGTATATGCACAGTTATTTTCCTCCATGTAAATAAGGAAAGGGCAATAAAAACAACAGAATAAAAATATGAAACAAGCTGTGCTTTGAAATCTTCACTGTAAGAATAACACTTTAGCTACAAAAGTCCTTCAGTCAAGAGCAGTGAGTCCTTGTTGTTTGATTAATAATAAAAACAAGTAGCAGCAGGAATATTAGGCGCTGTCACTTTAAGAATAGTGCGGCTCTGATGTGGTTTCTCTTTAACATGTCTTTTGATTGTCAACTTGTTTGTTTAATACACAAATGAGGGTTAATATGAATAATCACTAAACACTAAAAACTATTTTAAATACATATCTAAAATGTTTTGGCATTCACTTTTGCTTTGAACTTGTAAGAGAGAGAGAAGCAGATTTTACCTGTCAGTGTGTGCACATGGCTTCCGAATAGCATAGATCCTCACTTTTAGACGCAGACCATTTAGAAAAGGTGATTAATAATAATATGAACATATGATCTTATACAGCCGTCCCCCCACTTTTAAAATGTCCGCTACGCCCCTAGGTGCATTTCAATCTGACTAACACCGCAAATATATTTCAAACTTATGGAAAGCACTATATATATATGTGTGTGTGTGTGTGTGTGTGTGTGTGTGTGTGTGTGTGTGCGTGTGTGTGTGTGTATATATATATATATATATATATATATATATATATATATATATATATATATATATATATATATATATATATATATATATATATATATGTATGTGTGTGTGTGTGTGTTTGCAGTTCTGTACCTTCTATATAAACGTTAACAATGATCAGTTGTGCACCCTAAATGGCTATCATAGCCTCTGGGGTCAAAGTCTTATTGTTTTAAAGAATTTTAGATGGCTTCCCATTGTCCTGTGCTCCGTTTTATTTTGCTTGAAAAGTGCTTGAATTATGCTGAGATTGATCTTAAATCAATAATTTCTGGTTATTACAGAATACATAAATGCAGTTTGTGTGGCTTTAATCTTTTAACTGCGGTGTCAAAAATAGATTTATAGTAGTCCAGCTGAATGAGTGAAAATGAAATGACCTTTGATTCATCTCAAATACATTGGTGTTGACATATCTCTCTGACGTCCAACTGTCATTGGATTTTCCTGATCTCTGTCCCTCACACACACATGCACACGGTCAGGCAGAGGCAGGTTTTGTCAGTGAGTTTAAGTGTGTTTTCTCTGGCAGCAGGAAGAGGCCTGACACAATGAGAGTTGAAAAGCAGAGCATGTGAGCTTGTCTGATAAGAGAAACGCCTGTTCTGTTACTGCTGCCCGTCTGCCCTGTTCTCTTTGTGTCACCTCTGTCATCAGCACAGGACGCTAATACATGTTTTAGCTGTTTACTTGGTCAGTTTCACACATAGACATATGCTGGGATTCAATAATTCAATATGTTAGGGATAAAGAACAGGCTTATTGGCAGCCTGACTCTACATCGAGGGCTGTTGTATAAGACTAAAGGCTTTTATTCTGCCAAAAAAACACCCTGGATGTACTTTATCCCATTTATTACACTACTATTTACCACAAAACATGCAAATTAGAAACAGAACATTGTTCTGAGCTGTAATAGTTTAGATTTTTTTATTTTTATTAAACGCAAAGCTGACAGAAATGAAAACAAAACTGGTTGAATGGAGCATATACTAACCTACATATTATTCATTCGCAAGATGCTGCCAAACAGTCAAAAACAGCAGTGTGACGAGACAAGGAGAGACAAGTGAATGTGGATGTAAAGCATATGAATGTGAACGTATTTACTGATGGTCAAGTTGATTTGAATTTCCCAGATGATAGCCTAGAGTACTCATGGTTGCGAAATTCAAAAGCAAAAACATAAAACGTGTGAACACACACTCAAGGCGAGCACCTTCAGTGCTCATCGTGCTGGGGAATGAGCATTATAACTGTAGCATGCATCCGCTTCATTCAGGAGGGTTTGAAGAAATAGAGTCGATTACGGTACTAGGTCCATTGAGAGTTGAGGAATCGACTCTTTTGGAGTCGACTCCCCATGCCTTGACTAAAGTTAGATTCAGCTATGACTGAATTTCAGTCAGTATATGTCCAGTTCTCTTGCTCTCACAGAACTTCTAAGTGAAAGAAGTAAGAGACGCACACACGATTGTGCAAGGATGAAGTCTAAACATTTTAAAATCAAAATTTTAAGACTGAAAAAGTCTTATTCACTGTTCTGGGTCTTAAATATTTTTGCACAGGTCTTATTGTGACACTGATGTCCATGTAACGCTACATCTAATGCTCATTTACATTCTTTTTTGTTTTTGGTGCTTTGAAACACTTTGAAGAGATTTTGTCTGAAACAGGTATGCCTGTACACACATCTTTATGGTCCGTCCATGCGTGATAATAGAGATATCCAGATGACCAAAAATTCTTGGCTAAAAATTGCAACAGCCGTGGGAAAGGAGGAAAGTTTTTGTAAAAGTTTGGAAAATCCTGAGGGATAAGTTTGTTAAAAAAAAAAGAGGCCATGGTAAAAGTGGAGACCCATGTGGTTTTAATATTACAGAATATGTTTTTCCACCATTCATAGGTTTTACACTGATGTATATGTTACAATTTTGAATTTAAAACTATTTATTAACAAACTAAGTATCAAATTATGTCTTTGATAACTGGAAAGGAATATTTGAACCTGTCACTTTACAATGTACTGATCATATTGGTGATAATGGTCAGGAATGTCAGACCATTATTGCCTTTTTAGCTAATAAGTAGAGGACAGAAACTAGCCAGACAGTAATGTGTGAACTGTTGAGTGGGCAAAATAATAATAAAAAAGTCAGTATTTTTAATAAGTGTACTTTTTTTTGCTGTTATTCTTGCCATAATAAAAAAAAAAACTATAATTGTAGAGCAACCCATGTTCTGTTGCCATTAATTTTTCACTTTAATAGGTAGAACTGTCCGAGATACGAACAAAAGCAAGTGATGCATCAAAGTTTGATGTAAAAAATCTTGAATGGTTATAAAATTCTTTATAATCATTATAATAAATTATAAAAATCAATTAGTTCCAAAGCCTCAATGATATTAATGAAATGACGTACTTCCGGAAACTTCCTACTTCTGTCTTTATCCATCTGACTTTACAGTGGGTTTCTTTTGACATACCCTTGTCATTTAAAAGAATATCTCAATGGTGAATGCGCCAAGTATAAAAGCCTCGTTCATTTGGTGAGGTGATCGATGCGGCGCCAGCCTTAAGATGTTTGTTTGTTTTTTCCTTAGTTAAATGGTGATCTAACCTGTCTTTAGTACAGTTCAATTTGAACAAATTTATTTTGCCACTAATTTTGTGATTTTGCATTTTCTCTTTATGCGTATGCATGTTTTTGATATTGTGATATAGGTCTTAAATTTAATACTTAATGGTCTTAAAAAGGTCTTAAAAAGTCTTAAATTTGACATTAAGATATCTGCAGAAAACCTGCTGAAAGAAAAGTTTAGCTTCCACATCCATCTTCCGGTTTCAGATTATAATATTCTTCGGCCTGCTCATCCATCGTAATGGCAGGTTTAGTTCTAATAAAAGTCATCTTGATTTGGTTTTACATCTTGTCATTATTTAGCATGTGGCTATTTGCCTTAATCAAATGTGGATTTCCTCTGAGGAAGCCCGTGTTTCAGCTTTTATGGCTTTTTATGGTAATATCAGTTCCAGAGATGACATTTACATTTAGATTTTCCAACACTTTTCCCTCTGAAATTGTTAATATTCAGTGGGCAATTACCTAAAATACAGTGTTTTCCAGCATTAGCACCGCTAGCCTGGCATAATGACTTCCTCCACGTTTGTCAAATGGTCTCCTCGCTGCTCTGGCGTTCTGACTCCAGGCAAAATATTATTTCAGCCATCAAATCCATTCCTTGTCATCATCTATCATCTGTCCCCGCTGCTATTAAAAATCAGGCCAGTGCCACTGCTACAAATTGGTTGCAAATGCCAATGTTTTCCTGGAGCCACTTTGAAGGATTTGGGCTGCTTTGGCTCAGTTTAGAAAAGAGGAACATTTGCGTGTCCACCTTAGGGTTGCTGCAAAGCCTGCAATATTATAGAACGTTCCATCAATCAACCAACATTATTCTAAAATCATTCCAAGAATTCAGCCCTACTCACTCGCTCTTCACAGACATGCACAAATATACAAACACTCCTGTTCCATTAAGAATACAAGACATACACACATTCGACATCCATTCCCACACTCATTCATCACTAGTGACTGCAAATTTGTTTTGATATTAGCCGTTTCTCTCTCAGAGGTAAAAACATTTGAAACCTGGTCCATGTTATATGATCTCTGTTGGTAAATTATTCCAATAATTTATATAAGTTGAAGAAAATGCAGATTTATTGGGTACAGTCCTACATTTAGGAGTACTACAGTAGCCTACACTCTCCTCTGGAAGTTGAGCGAGTAACTCAAGCATTTTTTTTTGAGGTCAGTGTGACAAAAACTCTCAAAGGAGGTGCAGTACCATGAATAATTTTTTAAAAAGCAGGCACATATTGGCATAAGGAACATATAAATCATTTTAGATAACTGAGATAAGGCAGAAAATTTTATAATCTGCTGGAAAAACTGCAAAAAAGTCTCCCACATGTCCTAATTCCCACCCGGTGAGATGTTTTAATTTATTTATGGGAAACTGTATTTGTTGGATTAATAAAATTATTCATATATTTCATGGCTCTCTGGAATACTTGATTCTAGCTGGTCCAGAATCATCAGCGAGTCCAGCCACCCAAGCCATAGACTTTTGTCTCTGCTACCCTCAGGCAGACGATTCCGCAGCATCCGGTCACGCACCAGCCGACTGAAGGAAATTTTCTTCCCTCAGACTATCAGGCTGATGAACACTTAGCACACCTCACACAAAGATGTAGCATGCACTGCACTTTAACCAATCCATCTTTGAAACAGTACTGCCTACAACTATGTGTACACATATTCATTGTCTTCTACGTATTGCTGTCAACATTGCCAATCGCACATTGTCTTGTTTTTTTGGGGGGAGTACGTTGTTGTATTTTGCACTGTCTGTATTTTGCACTGTCTGGAGCCAGCACCTAAGCTTTTCACTCGTCATAGCACATGTGCTGCTGATGATGTGACAATAAAAGTGATTTGATTTGATTCAATCCCCCCCCTTAGACCTTAGGCAGCAGTTTCGCTTCATTATCTGTCACCTTAAACTAGTGGCAGACATGAACAAGAAAGCCAAAGCATTGATTGTAATTTATTTCCTTCTAAACCCCGGCAATACACTCTAAATGGGCTACAGCAAGTTGAGACTTTTTATTTATGGAGAAAATTAAAAAGCACTGCAGTGTTTGTCTTGGATAATTAGTCTGCTGAAATGTGTATATTCCATACACAATATGAAGCTGATCGGTCAGTTCTTATCACGACTCGGGTGTTACTCCCAACATGCATGCCATGCGCCTCCATTAGAAATAACGGAAAAGACGCGATATAAATGGTCATCGTCATTTGCAGTATCTAGTGGTTGATCTTCTTGCAGAGACATGCTGGATTCACCTGATTTGTTGACAAATGGGTTGTGGATCCATTCCTTGGCAGTTTGTGGGTCCTTCATGGCCTTTTCCCCTTCACAAAGTAACTTTCCAAAGACGTGTTTCTTACTAATTTTTCTTGCTTGTGAGTTACATTTTGGCGCAAAAGTGATTGAGATGTAACCAAGAGAATATGGTCATTTTTTTAAAATAAAATATTTTTCAGAGTCAGATAATATAAAAAAAAAGAAGAAAATAATTAATGAATTTTTATGCGGCTCGTTATCAATTGATCCACTGAGCAGTACTGGTCCATGGCCCTGTGGTTGGGGATCACTGTTTTAGACTATTTGTAGTTTTGCATTTTCAAATTTCGTTTTCTCTGCTTTATCAGTGGTTGCCACAGCGGAATGAACCCCTAATTACTCTGGCATATGTTTTACCAGCAGATGCCCTTCACACACACACTCCCATTCACACACTATGGCCAATTTAGTTTATCGATTTCACCTATAAAGCATGCTTTTGGACTGTGCGGGACTACAGAGCACCCGGAGAAAACTCATGCAGACACAAGAATAACATACAAGCTCCACACAGAAAGGTTTGTTGTTGGGCTGTGCGAATTGGGGAAAATATTTAATTTTATTTTTATTTTTATTTTAAATTTTATTTTTTTTTTTATTTTTTATTTTTTTAGTTGACAAAGGAACTGAAAAGAAATTAACTTCAAAATTTATTCAAATCTGTTTTTAAATTTTCATAAATTAAACACTAATGTTTCTCTAGAGCAAACTAGGCATGGGGCAATAACCGTTTTCTAGATATGTGGTAAATCTTGAAAACGGTTTGGAAAAGTCAAGGTTTTAAAACGTAAAAATGTTCTGCAATACTGTTCCTAAGGTATGTGTACGATTTTTTTTATTTACATTATTTTTTGTTTTGTTTTTAGGACAACAGTATTTCCAGCAGAAAATATATGCAAAATACCGTTTTAAATTGTAAAGAAATCAGTGTTTTTGAAACTAATGAAGACAGCAGAAATCAGTGATTCATTTAAATTATTTAGCCTGACATGTTTACTGTTCCAAAATATTATAAATGTTTCTCAAAATAAAATATATTGTGTTCAAACGGTAAAAAAGTTTTTGTCTTTTACCCAGACATTTAAAAATAACTTATTTTAGATAAGTAATTGCAATACCGATATTTTTATCCAAGGTTATCATATCGTCAGAATCTTATACCGGCCCATGCCTAGAGCAAACAGCAAACACATATTAAATGACCTTAGTGTTCTGTTAACAAGATCAACTCAAATTAGGGAGATAGTGTAGCTTATTATAGAAAAATAAATAAATAAATTATAAAAATACAGAACATTTAGAACACTAACATGGCTGATAAGAGCCTTTCTGTAGCTTATATTGTCTAAAAACAAAATAATCATCATAGATGCTACACAAAATATCACGACATTCAACATACAGCTGTATGAGATGGAAGTGTATCTCCTATCCAGCATTTGGATGAGGTTTTTTTTAATCCCTCTTTGGTTTCCTTAGCGAGGTAGTGAGTTATGACATTAGTTACCTCCTGGTGCCTTCGTGATTTTTTTTTATTTTATTTTTCATATGGTGGAACAGCTGCAAACAACTCTAAAATTGTACTTTGCTTTTGCTTGCTACTAGATTGAGTGTCACGATAGCAGTACTATCAGTTGACTTTTTAGCAAGATCTTAATATAGCCACCTCTGGTGCTTTTTTAGATGCTGGTTGTTGTATTTCCTCATGCTGTGGCAACAATTCTGCAACCAAAATATTCCTATATTACCGATGTGCTGTTCTACTTTCGCTTTTCGCTGTTCTCTTTCCTGTTTTATTATTATTATTATTTTTTATTGTGGGCATTCCACATACTTCAGTTCTGCAACTCTGATTGGGCAGAACGAAAGTGTGCTTACTCAACTGGCTAGTATAACTGTCACATGCAGATGGCAGTCATGCATTTGCTCTGGGTGGGGGAAATTAAATAATACGTATATATTCTATATCGCAACCTCTTGCAATTAGCTAATTGCAATGTTTCAATTTTCATTAATCGCACAGTCTCCTAGTCCAACAGGTACTCGAACCAGCAACCTTCTTTCTGTGGGGCAACCATGCTAACCACTTAGTATTGCCCAAATTCATAAAGCAGTCTGGCAAAAATGTTTTGCACACACAAGCAAGGATTTGTCCACATTTTCTGGGATGTTCCCTTCATATATAAAAGTAATACATTTCGCTGTTTCATCTATTAAAGCTGGGGTTCTGTGTAAGGACACTTGTGAGCCTCTACATCTGAACACACAGCAGACGACATGATAGAATCACTTCATTGTTCAAATGCAGAGAAACCAGAGGCATCATCGTTAGCCACTTTGCTATCTGTTTACAGTACAAAAAGAGGTTGGCGTTTATGGGCACATGTGAAGAAGTATTTGGTTACATATAAACCAGCATGGAATTCAAACAGGTCAATTATGGCATGTAAATACTCAGAGATTATTAAATAATACAAGCTGCATGTTTGCTTTTCAACTTGTCTGAGCTGACAGACACAGCAGAAACCTAATTAATCAGACATTTTTTTAGTTTTTTTTTGATAGAAGTGACCTTTAAATCACAATTCTGATTTCAGTGAATGATCTAAAGCTACAGTATAGCCTGCATGACAAGTAAAAATAAAAATCACACACAGTTTCCATGAAGTGCTTTGGAGATGTTTCCACAGTTTTTTCTGGATTTAGTCTGTCTCAATTTGTTCTGTTTTTTTTTTTTTTTTGTGATGACGCAGAGATCAGATGCTCAAAGACTCCTTGGATAACTAAAATATGGACAATTAAAATGAATGTTTCGAAATGTAAACTGATATTTCCTGCTTACAACAGAAAAAAAAGACGAGAATAACTGACTTAACCATTTTTAGTTGGCGAAAAAACTAATGTTCTATTAACGTATGTCTTTTGCTACCACTGTGGATATACTGTATGTGTACTGTATGTACTGTATCTCAGCATCACTACTACTGTAGGTATTGGCTAAACTGAGATCTAAATGGGATGAGAGATACAAAATGACAGCTATAAATAAATGAAAGTATAGATAAACTAATACAATAATGTTTAAGAAAACATAAACAATAAAATAGAATCCATTCCTGCACATTCTTAGTGCCTGCTAGAAATACTGGCGACCTTACTGTGAACTTAATCATGGTTTCATCTGTCTGGGCATCAGCGAGGATAAAATCTGTTCAGTTCAGCTCTCAGTAAGGTCAACTTTTAGGTAATGTGTTTGGAAATGCTCTTCTAAAAATTTGTGCTGCCTCAGGGACTCCTATCAGCAGTTAAAGCAGTTATACTGTACTTGAAAGCAATACATGGAACTGTGTTGAGGCCAAAAAGATATTATTAATTTGGTACATATCGACAAAAGATAAAAGGTAAACTTAAGCATGTCAGGCTAAAGAATCAGCCATCAGAATATGGCATCATTCGAATAGTGTGGTCATGTGAGGCTTGTGTGAACCTAATCATAACTATGCACATTCTGTATCTCTTTAACCTGCTGAAATTTGAATAATTAAAAATAATTGTGTTTATGCCGTTTAATTGTCCATTTAAAGGCTCTCATGATTAATTCTTTGCTTTTGGGCTTAAAAATTCTTTTTTTGCTGTAATTAAATTATAAAAATGTATTATAATTAATAGAATATTTTGTAAGTTATCATGGTATGTTGTATCTAAAATGTTAACATATTACAAACTAATGTAGTTGGTGTGGTGTTTGTCTGAGTAATACAGTAGAAAACCACGGGGGAGGGGGTGCACAGTGATATTTTGTGGTGTTGATAACAGTGCTACACTCTCAGAAATAAAGGTACGCGAGCTTTCACTGAGGTGGTACCTTTTTAAAAGGTAGACATTTGTCTTTAAAGGGTCCATATTGTTACCTCAAAAGTAGCACCTAAAAAATTTAAGAGGAACAAATTTGTACCTTTTGGAAAGGTACCACCCCAGTGACAGCTTATGTACCTTTATTTCTGAGAGTGCATGGACCGGGTTTCGGGCGGCCGCAATGATGGATTAAGTTTTACAGACTGTACCAAAAATCTGAGGGCTGGGGTGAGTAAAATTACCAGAGTTTTCTGGGAGAAATAACAAAATGGGAGATGGGTCTGAAATACGGGAGACTCCTGGAAAAAACGGGAGTGTTGGCAGGTATGGGTTAGTGACAAGATTTAAAAGGTAAAAAACTTTGTTTCCAGAATAGAGACTTTTACTGTCATCGAGTGATTCTTGTGTTAAAAATGCCTGAAGAGAATTTATTGGAATATAACTTAAACTGAGTGACTTTGTTAAGTGCTGCACAATATATCAGTATCGATATCGCAACCTGTGCATCCGCAATAATCATGTCGCAGGATCTACAGTGTTGAATCGGCATAGAAGCCACAGTTGAAAACACACAAGATTTGTGAATCATGGCAAAGTTTAATCATTAATTTACCAAATTATTTACGAAATCATATATTAATTTACCAAATCATATGTGTGTGTGTTTAGGACCTCTGACTGTGAGTATGTTTACATGGACACCAATAATCCAATTTTAATACGATTAAGAGAATATTCTGATTAAAAGTCTACCATGTAGACAGCGATTTGTGATGACTTTAATCCGACTAAAGTCATAATCGAACTAAACAGAAATCGGATTAAGACACGTGGAATATGCTGATTCTAGTTGTATTACTTAAGTGCAGTACAGACATGTAAACACCTTAATTTCCGCCGCATTTTGCTACAGGATAGTCTCCACACATGGCTGTTTGACACTATTCTCTACAACTACCGAGTCAGTGGAGGACCACGGACACCCGTATCGTGTAATCCGTTTTTTTTTTTCCATTCGACGTGCGGTATCAAATTCCATTAATTCATACTTTCATCCAATATCCCGTTTGTCACAAGGGCAAGCATGAAATATTCCTGAATGAAAGTGAAAGTGCCAAATTGCAGTTAAACTCGACAAATTAAAAATGAAATGCCTGAAATTACATGAAACTCCAGAGGAAATGTGGCTAGCGTGTTGACGCAATGACATTCAAATTATGTGCTATAACATGTAAAACGGAATCATGACAGAGACACCTTAAACATATTATTGTCTTATTCTGATTAGGCCAGTAATTAGATTACTAATGTCCATGTAAAACTTAGTTTGTGTGAGCATTTCAAGTCAGTTTAAAGCATTCAGGCATAAGAAAATTATGCTTTTGTAACTTTAAGAAACATTAATTAATTAATTAATTAATTAGCCCCCCTGAGTTATTAGCCCCCCTGTTTATTTTGTTGCCCAATTTCTGTTTAACAGACAGATTTTTTTCAACACATTTCTAAACATAATAGTTTTAATAACTGATTTATTTTGCCATGACAGTAATGACAGTAAATATTATTTTACTAGATATTTTCTAAGACACTTTACAGCTTAAAGTGACATTTAAAGGCTTAACTAGATTAATTAGGTTAACTAGGCAGGTTAGGGCAATTAGGCAAGTTATTGTATAACGATGGTTGGTTCTGTAGACCATCTAATAATAGACTAGGCTAATAATATTGACCTTAAAATGGTTTTTAAAAAATTTAAATCTGCTTTTATTCTAGTCAAAATAAAACCACCAAAAAAAGACTTTCTCCAGAAGAAAAAAATATTATCAGACATACGGTGATAATTGGGCTAATAATTCTGACTTCAACTATATATACATAGAAAACTGTAGAGTCATCTAATGTGATGCTATAGTCATGTTCTTTATTGACTGTTTTGTTTTTGTCTAATTCTTTCTTTTCTTGTGTTCTCTCTTCAGATATTATCGACAGGAATGAACTGAAGGCTTTTTTTGAAACCAACTGCTCACAGATCTATTTTATCTTCTATGAAAATTTCATTACACTGGAAAGTAACTTAAAACAAAAAGGTAAGCGATCTTCGTCTGCTTTTTGGATACTAGAATGATGTATTTTGCTCAGACTGTGTCATCTTCATGTGTTTGCCTCTGGATCCGATCATCTCTTTATAAATGGATACACACAATACACTAAATGCTACCGTGTCTCTCAGTATGTAATACTGTTACTACAGGAGCGGAGCATTGAGTTTATGAATAACTAAGCTTGGGGGAAAAATATAGATTTGCGGATTAACTTCAATCTTTAGTTGCAACATTGCTGATGCAAATCCCAGGTTTGATCTTTGTTCTTTTTTAGCTGATAAATTAAAACCAGAAGAATCACTCTTAAGCTCATCCATTAAGTTTTCTGCTTAATTTCACAAAAAGATTTCAGCTTTTAAACTTTATAATGCAGTGTGACATTTCACTGCAGCACAAACAGAGCATGAGCGAAGTGATTTGAACTCTTAAATTTAGTAAATAATCTTTGTTACAAGTTTTAAGCACCAAATGAATCTCAAAGAATAGCTTGATTTACACTGTTTACTCACCCTCAACCTTTATGAATTTTTTTATTTTGAAAGAATATATTTTGAAGTAAGCTGACAAACTAAACATTGACATCCATTGTAGGGAAAACAAACACTGTGGAATTAGGGCTGGGAACTGACATTCAGAAACTGTAATCGATCTATTTTTTACAGGTCTATTTTTACTTTCGCTACTGAGTGTGGTATCGCGTGATCCCGCTCTGTTTATACTTCTGCGTTGAGCTCACGCATATGGTCCGACGCAGCCCTCGTGCGGCTGCATACTGATGCACACCTCTCAAAAAATTTAACTGCGCGTTGCAACAATGTGTAGCACAAGCTCTGTGATTAGTCAGCTTGATAATGGTGACCTTTGTGATGTTAAATTGTGAAGATCTAGAGTTTTCGCCGAAGGGCTTGTCCGCGGTGGACTGACAAAGTTCAGTGCTTTGCCATGGAGGAGGAAGTACTTATAACTCAGACAAACATTGTCTGATGTGCCTGAAAATTCACAGGTTCGATGAGATTCCTCTCCTGAAGGCATCTACATGCCTATATAGAGTCACAGTCATAGCGCCACCTGCTGACAGAAGAAATTTTGGCTTATAACTCAGCCAAACAATATCTGATGTGCCTGAAAATTCATAGGTTAGATGAGATTCTTCTTCTGAAGACATCTACAAGCCAATATTGAGTCACAGTCATAGCGCCACCTGCTGACAGAAGGAAGTTTGGCATAAATTGGTGATTTCTGAGTTTTTAATGTTTAAGATTTATAAGTTTCAATTATTATTGTCCACTGTTCTCTGTCATCCTAAGGCCACCGGGAAGCGATGAGTGCGGGTGCGAGGTCCGTTTCATCGCTGCTTGCAACTTAAATCATTACTACTAGAATGTCAAGAGACTTTTAACCAGCACAACAAACCATGTTTTGGAAGACAATTGCCTATTGCACCTTTAACTCTCAAAAGATGACTTAATTAGACAATATTTCGACATATACAATATGACAACAAAGATGCAAAAGGTTTGTCTAAATGTAGCTAAAACTGAGTATCTGGCCCATGCCAAAGTTGACCCATGGTAACCTTTGATTTGGCCCACCATCCCATCTGAGATGAGAGGGAGAATGATGAGGAGGTAGAGATTGTCTTTTCAAATGTAATGTAACTTTTATTTGTTTGTTTTTGTGTTAAGCTACAAAAAAGACTGGAATCATTTTTTTTATTTAAATGCTGTAGTTTAGTTTAAAATGGATATACTGTTAGCCTACGGTTAGAGGACACTGCAGAGACTTTGGTCAGCAAATCAAGTCCAAGGCAGATTTAGCTTAATAGTGTCTTCAGCATTGAACTCCACTGTGTTATAAATGTGATTGTTTCTGTTTTTATTGCAATAAGTTATCATTAAAAAGCTATACTGCATTAGTTAATGCGGTTCAAAGCAATGTTTTCTATTTATTTTAAAATGTTAGTTATAATAGTAATAATATGTTTATCTTCGGCCTACGGCTATCAATGATATTTGGTTGGGCTCCCATGATCTAAGGCCATATCTATTCATGCAGTACATGGGTATTTTTATAAACTGAGTTTTCCCTGCCTTCATTTTTAAAATAATCTCTGGGTTCACAACAAACGTGAAATTAATTATTTATGCGAGTACATTTCATACAAGTCAGTGCAAACGATTACCATCCCCTAGTGCGAACAACATGGAATTCACGACGTGTTTGCTGTGAATATGTGGAATTTGTCTCAGGCCATGTCCACACATTGATGGGTAATTTTATAAATGAAGTTTACCCCACTTTCGTCCACATAACAATGCAATAACAGGTGAAGACAATAACACTTTTATGCTGGGTTCATACCAAATGACATATTAAGTATTTTCGCAAGTAAATTGCGTACAAGTCAATGCAAATGTGAAAACAGAGTCACATTACCCTTGCACGGTTAAAAAATGCAGAATACGCGATTCGCTTGCTGAGAACATTCGAAATTTGCCTCATTCGCATTTTCTACATTTGGTGTAAACCCAGCCCAATCAGAATGGAGAAAACATGACATCATGAGACAAAAACTCTGGTTGTAGTTTCCACACGACCACACTGTACCTGGAGTTTAGAAAAGATTTCACCTTGGTCAATGTTTTTAAAAATGTTTTGGTTTCAGTAACCCGAGACCGCTTTTTTTTTAAAGTTGGCCCATAGTAACCTTTGATTTGGCCCACCATCCCATCTGAGAAGAGAGTCAGAATGATGGAGAGGTAGAGATTGTCATTTCAAATGTAATGTAATCTTTTATTTGTTTGTTTTATTGTTAAGCTACGAACAAGTTAACTGGAATTAAATGTTTTAATTTAAATGTTTTAATTTAGTTTAAAATGGATATACTGTTAGCCTACGGTTAGAGGACAGTGCAGTGCAGAGACTTTGGTGAGCAAATCAAGCCAAAGGCAGATTCTGCTTAACTAGTGTCTTCAGCATTGAACTCCACTTTGTTATAAATGTGATTGTTTCTGTTTTTATTGCAAGAAGTTGTCATTAAAAAGTTACACTTCTTTAGTTAGTATGATTCAAAGCAGTGTTTTCTTTTTATTTTGAAATATTAGGAAATTAAATATTAGGCTATCAATGATATTCGGTTTTTGGCTCATCGACAAAGTTCGGGCACCTATGATCTAAGGCCATATCTACACATGCAGTACATGGGTATTTATATAAACTGAGTTTTCCCTGCCTTCATTTTTAAAATAACCTCTGGGTTCACAACAAACGTGAAATTAAGTATTTGTGTGAGTACATTTCATACAAGTCAATGCAAATGATTGCCGTCCCGTGGTGCGAACAACATGGAATTCATGATGCGTTTGCCGTGAATATGGGGAACTTTTTCTCTGTCCATCTCCACACATTAATGGATATTTTTAGAAATGGAGTTTATCTGCTTTCATCCACATGACAATGCAATAACAGGTGAAGATAATAACACTTTTATGCTGGGTTCATACCAAATGGCGTATTAAGTATTTTCTATAGTAAATTAAATACAAGTGAATAAAAATGAGAAAACAGAGTCACATTACCCTCCCACAGTCAAACAATGCAGAATACGTGATTCGCTTGCTGAGAACATTCAAAGTTTTCCTCATTCTCATCTTCTACATTTGGTGTGAACCCAGCCACAATGAAAAAAAAAATATTCAAAGATGATTCCTTGGCAAAGACACAATGACCAGGAAAAAAAAGAGCGGGCGCTGACTGACAGCTGATAATAAAAGAAATTTTCTCTATTTAATCTGTTTGCAGGGTTTCGTTTTTTGCTAATTCTTTTAGACAAGTTGTTTTGCTATATTTTATGGCAGAAAAGTTCTCATCCCATCATCTTATATCTAGGCTTTTTTAAACCAGTAGACATTTTAATGTAATGTCCATGGTGTGATTTATGCACGTGATGTATGCAATGTTTTTATAGTTTATATTGATTAAGTGGCGGAAATTGCGCTCGCTCACTCTCTCTTGTTAACATGCTTATACTTGTGCTACATGACAATATAAAAGCTTTTTTAGTCTTCGTGTATGAGATGTAAGGTTTGCGACTGCTGAAGTCTTCTGAAATAAAAGCGACAGACTTGATGTCATTTGCCATGGTTTTTAATGACTCAATGCAGTGTAAATGCAGCCATATAAATTGTTTGCAACGATTTTGCAGACATCTTTTTTTTCAGTGCATGTTGGCTAATCAGAATGGAGAAAACGGTGCACACGTTGACATCACGAGCCAAAAACTCCGGTTGTAGTTTCCACACGACCACACTGTACCTGGTGTTTTGGAAATATTTTACCTTGTTCAATGTTTTCAAAAATGTTTTGGTTTCAGTAACCTGATACTGCGTTTTATTTGTGTACACACACAGCCTAATTGCAAAAATACCTGTGCTCATGTGGACGGGGACTAAAGTTCCATGTCAGATTCATTTTTTAAATTGAATGTAACTTGCTTGAATGCAGCAGTAGCACACAATGGTTTTAGAAGAGAACTTTTGAATAATGCATGATTAAAAAGAGAGAGAGAAGTTCAGCCCTAGACTTTCTCAGCTTGACTAAGACTCCTGCCACACTGTTGCCTGCATGCCACCTTGTGTGTAATTAATGAGGCTTTTGTTTTTGTTGACTCCCGACACTGGCAAAAGTGGATTTCCTGGCCTGTGCCCTATGAAGGACATCTGTTCTTCATGCCGAAACACAATTCTGCGGCATACATACATGTATTTGTTGTAAACGAAATTTGCACATGTCATTCCCCTGTATATCAGAGGGTCATGTTACAGTTGATATTTATTTTGAACTGGGTTACTTTTAGTGCGCAACACGGTGGCTCAGTGGTTAGCACTGTTGCCTCACAGCAAGAACGTCTCTGGTTTGAGTCCCATCTAGGCCAGTTGTCATTTCTGTGTGGATTGGCATGTTTCCCCTGTGTTGGCGTGAGTTTCCTCTGGGTGTTCTGGTTTCCCTCGTACATTTAGAATTATAGACACTATGTACAGTTAAAGTCAGAATTATTAGCCCCCTTTGATTTTAAATATTTCCCAAATGATGTTTAACAGAGCAAGGAGGTTTTACAGTATGTCTAATAATGTTTTTTCTTCTGGAGAAAGTCTTATTTGTTTTATTTCGGCTTGAATAAAAGCAATTTTTAATTTTTTTAATTCAAAATTATTAGCCCCTTTAAGCTATATTTTTTTTCGATTAGTCTACAAAACAAACCATCATTATACAATAACTTTAGATTAGATTAGATTAGATTCAACTTTATTGTCATTACACATGTACAAGTACAAGGCAACGAAATGCAGTTTTGGTCTAACCAGCAGTGCAATAGCAGCAAGTGCAGGATACAGGTATAAGTTATAAAGTGCAGTTATAGAAAAATTATGGTAATATTTACAGATGGATGTACTATGAACATTATATACAGGTTGTATTAGCTATGAACAGATTTACAATAAATGAATATATGTACAGGATGCTATTAATAGCAGAAGTGTGCAGATAGATAAACATAATTACAAATGTCCATGTGCAGTGGGTATGTCCAGTTCAAATAAGTGAATCAGTGCAATGAATATGTGCAAACTTTAAATGTGCAAATGTTAAATAGTGCAGTGATTGTGAGGAGTATAAGTTAGAGGAGTGTGGGGGGTGTATTGGGGGGGGGGGGGGGGGGGGGGCAGAGTTCAAAAGGGAGACAGCTCTGGGGAAAAAGCTGTTCCTCAGTCTGCTGGTTTTTGTCCGGGGGAGCCTGAAGCGCCTGCCGGAAGGCAGGAGAGAAAACAGTCTGTGAGCAGGGTGAGAGGTGTCCTTAAGAATACTGCGTGCTCTGCGCAGACAGTGTTTCTTCTGGATGTCCTCAATGGCTGGCAGTGTAGTCCCTGTGATGCGTTGGGCAGTTTTCACCACCCGCTGCAGTGCCTTACGCTCAGCAACAGAGCAGCTTCCATACCAGACTGTGACGCAGTTGGTCAGGATGCTTTCTATTGTGCAGCGGTAGAAGTTCACCAGGACGGCTGATGAAAGCTGGTTCTTCTTAAGTTGCCTCAAGAAGAATAGGCGCTGATGAGCCTTCTTGACCAGGCTGGAGGTGTTGGTGGTCCAGGAAAGGTCTTTTGAGATGTGGGTCCCCAGGAACTTGAAGGATGAGACAGGCTCAACGGCCATCCCATTAATGTGGATGGGATCATGTGAGCCTGTTCGTTCCTTCCTGAAGTCCACAATGAGCTCCTTGGTCTTGCTGGTGTTAAGGAGCAGATTATTGTCGGTGCACCAAGTGGCCAGATGCTGTATCTCCTCCCTGTAGGCAGTCTCATCATTATTGCTGATTAGACCAATCACTGTGGTGTCATCTGCAAATTTGATGATGGTGTTGGATCTGTTCACAGGCCTACAGTCGATGGTAAAAAGGGAGTAGAGGAAGAAGCTCAGCACGCAGCCCTGTGGTACACCAGTGTTGACTGTGACGGTGGTGGAGCAGATGTGGCCTGATCTAACATTCTGAGGTCTGTTAGTCAGAAAGTCCATAACCCAGTTGCAGAGAGACGCGTTGATATCCAGGTCTCTGAGTTTGATCAGTAACTTAGAGGGTATGACAGTGTTGAATGCTGAGCTGAAGTCAACAAACAGCATTCGTGCATAAGTGTTTTTATTGTCCAGGTGTGTGAGTACAGAGTGCAGTGCTATGGAGACGGCATCTTCTGTGCTCCTGTTGCCACGGTAGGCAAACTGATGTGGGTCCAGTGTGGATGGCAGAGAGTCTTTCAGATGTGCCAGGACCAACCGCTCGAAGCACTTCATGATGATGGGTGTGAGTGCTACAGGGCGGTAGTCATTCAGGCATGTTGGGCTGGAGTGTTTGGGCACTGGCACAATAGAGGTGGTTTTAAAGCATGTTGGCACAGTTGCTAGGTTAAGTGACAGGTTGAAAATGTCTGTGAATACCCCAGTGAGCTGTTCTGCACATGCTTTGAGGACGTGCCCAGGGATACCGTCTGGTCCAGCAGCCTTACGCACATTGATCCGACTCAGTGCGGTGTAGACTTCTGAGGAGGTGAGTGTGATAGTTGAGTGGTCGGTTGAGGTAGTGTTCCTGGTGTAGGGTTCTGCATTGTCTCTTTCAAAGCGGGCATAAAAGTCATTTAGCTCGTTCAGGAAGGAGACATTTGTGGCTGTGGGGGTGGACTGGCTGGGTTTGTAGTTGCTCATAGCCTGGATGCCCTGCCACATGAGCCGAGGATCAGAGTTGGAAAAGTGCTTCTCTAGCTTTAGCTTGTAGCAGTGCTTGGCCTTTTTGATGCCCCTCTTCAGATTAGCACTGGAAGTGCTGTAGGCCTGTGCATCCCCTGATCTGAAGGCAGTGTTGCGTGCCTTCAGCAGGAGGCGCACCTCCTTGTTCATCCATGGCTTTTGATTTGGGTATGTGGTGATCTGTTTCTGGGTTGTAACACTGTCTATGGTGGTGTTGATATATTCCAGAACAGAGGAAGTGTAACTGTCAATGTCTGTGTGAGAGCCACATGTGGCCTGGGAAGCAAACATACTCCAGTCTGTGTGTTCAAACCTGTCCTGGAGTGTGGAGTCCACCCCCGCTGGCCACACTTTGATGGTCCTTACTGATGGCTTCACACGGTTGACGATGGGTGAGTACTTGGGGGTGAGAAACAAACAAAGGTGATCTGATTGACCCAAGTGGGGGAGGGGGGTCACAGCGTATGCTTCAGCCATGTTTGTGTAAACTTGGTCTAAAGTTTTGTTTCCCCTTGTGTGGCAGAAAATATTTTGATGGAATTTGGGGAGCACTGTCTTTATGTTTGAGTGATTAAAATCCCCCGCAACAATAAAAGCAGCCTCCGGGTGAGCAGTCTGTTGTTTGCTGATGGCTGCATGAAGTTCATTCATAGCGAGCTTGGCATCAGCGTCGGGAGGAATATAAGCAGCAGTTATTATGGTGGAGGTGAACTCCCGTGGCAGATAAAACGGTCTACATTTAACCATTAGAAATTCCAGGTTAACAGAGCAATGTCTCCCAACGATGACAGAGTTTGTGCACCAAGCTTTGTTAATATAAATGCATAATCCTCCGCCTCTGGTCTTACCGGAGTCATCCGCCGTTCTGTCTGCTCGGAATGTTTGATGCTCCGTTAGCGATATAGCGTTGTCTGGTATCCCGCTGTTTAGCCATGTTTCTGTGAAAATCATGACATTACAGTTCCATAATCTTTTGCTGTGGTTGATGCGCAGTCGAATCTCATCCATTTTGTTCACCAGTGACCGTACATTGGTGAGAAAGATGCTTGGTAAAGAGAGCCGGTGTGGTGTTAGCTTTAGCTTGGCTCTTAGCCCGCCGCGCTTCCCCCGTCTTTGTTTACGTTCTCTGCGCCGCCTTCGAGCACTTCCGCCCGGCTGGGTAGGTCTCTCAGGCCCGGGTGTTCTGGCGATCTCAGGGATGAGTCGATGACTGTTAATAAAACTGTCCAGAATGCACAAACCAATATCCAAGATGTCCTGTCGGGTGTACGATGTAAAGGCACTGCTGTTCTGCATGAACAGACCCGAAATGAGCAGGAATAATACTGCAAAATTGCAGAAACTGGAGAGACGCTGGGCTTCGCGAACTGAACGCGCCGCCATCTTGCCGTCAAAAAAAAAAAAAAAAAAAAAAAAAAAAAACTTGCCTAATTACCCTAACTTGCTTAGTTAACCTAATAACCTAGTTATGCCTTTAAATGTCACTTTCAGCTATATAGAAGTGTCTTGAAAAATATCTAGTAAAATAATATAATATTTACTGTCATCATGGCAAAGATAAAATAAATCAGTTATTAGAAATGAGTTATTAAAATTTATGTTTAGAAATGAGTTGAAAAATTCTTCTCTTCCTTAAACAAACATTGGGGGTAAAAATAAACAGGGGGGCTAATAATTCTGACTTTAACTGTATATCTGAAATCCTTGGTAGATTTTCTGATTCTTCTTTGCTGTTGTCATTTTACTCCCTTTCCTCGACTTCCTGCTATTAGTGTTTATTTTCACTTCTCTGCTGTAAAGCTCTAGATTCTCCAATAGGTTCACTATTGTGGTTTAGCATGGGGTACTGGTACTGGTGTGGACTGTTGAAAAACACAACTTTTGTTTTGTTTAATCAGCATTCTGGTAACATCAATTGACCCCTGAACTTTTTGGGTCCTGACCTAATACTGTTCATGCCACAGCCAGCCTCATATTCATATATAAACATTTTCACAATGTTTTTAGAAATACAGTCACTGGCCACTTTATTAGGTACACCTGTCAAACTGCTCGTTAACTCAAATTTCGAATCAGTCAATCACATGGCAGCAACTTTATTTATTTAACTTTATGTATTTAGGCAAGCAATCATGGTCAAGACGATCTGCTGCAGTTGAAACTGAGCATCAGAATGGGGAAGAAAGGTGATTTAAGTGACTTTGAATGTGGCATAGTTGTTGGTGTCAGACGGGCTGGTCTGAGTATTTCAGAAACTGCTGATCTACTGGGATTTTCACACACAACCATTTCTAGGGTTTACAGAGAATGGACCGAAAAAGAGAAAATATCCAGTGAGCGGCAGTTCTGTGTGCGCAAATGCCTTGTTGATGCCAGTGGTTCGAGGAGAATGGCCAGACTGATTCGAGCTGATAGAAAGCAACAGTAACTCAAATAATCGCTCGTTAAAACTGAGGTCTGCAGAAGAGCATCTCTGAAGATACAACACATCAAACCTTGAAACAGATGGGCTACAGCAGCAGAAGACCACACCGGATGAAACATCTTTTTCTATGTCTATGTTAAGATCCCTAGCCAAAATAAAATGCAAACGTTCAGAGGTAGAGAGATGGGACGTAAGCAAGGAGTTGTTTATCTTAGAGATGGCTCCATTTTGACCAAGATTGATACTGGAGATGGTATCGATCAGGGTAGAGGGGGTATAGTAGGGAATCCTGGAAAGTGCAAATCCAGAATCTGAACATACCTGTGATTTTTGGTAGGCGAAACACTTAGTTAGCAGTGAGTTAGTTGTTCAAATGATGCAAACAAATTATCAATGTAGAGATCTTTGATGGAAACAATTCTCACCCATGTTACAAAACCCTTATCATTAAGTGAGGGATGAAAAAGAGGGTTAGAGTGGACAGGGCATAGAAGAGGTGTGATCTGTAAATTAGAGTGACGTCTGAGCTGAACCCAGGCCTTAAGACAGTTTTTAACTATAATATATTTAGAAAACTGTGATAGTGAAAACAGCGTGGGTAGGCAAGTGTGAACACATTCTTCAAACATTAAAAGTCTCCCAAGTCTGCATGGCATGACCAATCTAACCAATTAAGTAGAACTTATGGTAAATCCTAACAGAAAATAATCATCACAATCATCATTATAATGTTCGATCAATGCTCTCACTCTATGAGTACTCCTATTCATCATACCATCCATAAATTCTGAAGATTAATGTATTACAATACTCATGTCACCATGCATCATAAACATACTGTGAAAAAGGAATCACCACAAGCTTGATTAAATAAAAGGAAAATGAAGCGTAAAGGAATAAATCTAAAATGACACTAATTCCTTTGCTTTTTTTCTTCTTCTAGGGAACAAATCTCAACGGGAGGAGCTGGACTCCATCCTCTTTATTTTTGAAGTAAGTCTTTTACACTTGATTAGTGTTTAGTGCTGTTTGTTGGTGTTGAGTTTTTTTTTTTTAAGCAGGAGGACTTGTGTGTTTGTGCCAGAGCAGGTTTTTCCACTCTCTCATTCTCTCTCCTGATTTTCCTGGAGGTGCTGTCTTCCCTCTGTTTTTCCCGCCTGGCTGAAAAGTAGACACTAGTTTGCAATACAAATAGGCAGGCAGGGCATTCTCTGGTTTCATTTGCTTAGGAAGGTGAACAGTGTTTCTTTTTTAGGAAATATGGTGTCTTGCTGTAAGGAGAGAGTTTGTATTACATAAACAGAGTCTAACTTGAAAGGTCAACTGTTTTTTTTTTTTTTTTTTTTTTTTTTTTTTTTTTTTTTTTTAAACTACAGTTGAAGTCAAAATTATTAGCCCCCTTGAATTAATGACCCCCCCTGTTTATATTTTTTTCCCAATTTCTGTTTAACGGAGAGAATATTTTTTTTTCAACACATTTCTTAACATAATAGTTAATAACTTGTTTCTAATAACTGATTTATTTTATCTTTGCCATGATGACAGTAAATAATATTTGACTAGATGTTTTTCAAGATACTTCTATACAGCTTAAAGTGACATTTAAAGGCTTAACTAGGTTACTTAGGTTAACTAGGCAGGTTAGGGTAATTAGGCAAGTTATAGAATAACGATGGTTTGTTCTGTTGACTATAGAAAAAATATATAGCTTAAAGGGGCTAATAATTTTGACCTTTAAATGGATTTAAAAAAAATTAAAACTGATCTTATTCTAGCCAAAATAAAACAAATAAGACTTTCTCCAGAAGAAAAAATATTATCAGACATACTGTGAAAATTTCCTTGCTCTGTTAAACATTATTTGGCAAAAAAATTAAAAATAAAAAAATAAATCAAAAGGGGGCTAATAATTCCGACTTCTGTACATGTCTCTATTATAGGATTGTACTGAAAATATATTATTTTCTTATGTGCTTTTCCTATGAAGCTTTAACTGTTTAACTTTGTGAAGTTATTTAAGACATTTAGTCACCAATAGTACTTGTAGGTGGTATCCTGTTTCGTCCATCTCCCTGTAATCTCCCATTGAGATACGATATCTCTTCTACCAGTGAGTCCTGGTCAATACTTAGCATAGTTACAAAAAATAAAAAATACATTTCACAACACATAGACACACACAAAAAGTATAAACCATAATCAACTGTTAAAACCATAGACTGTAAAAGATATGGATGTAGTATCCGTGACGTCACCTATAGGTTTCTGAAGTATGCAAATGAAGCTACAAGTCGGCGTGGCCAACTGCCGCCATTTTGTTCGCACGTCATCACTCCAACCGGGGGTAACCAAACAAGGGCAAAGAGGCGGAGAGTGAGCGGAGCTAGCATTCTGCTTAGACTGCTTTTCTTTGGGAGAAAGCTTAACACTTCATTACCTGCGACTCGTTTGTGTTCTGACTAGTTATTCAAAATAACAGATTAACCGTTAACCAAAAGGGTTCGTTTTTAACCGATTAATGGAATCAGTTAAATTATTAAAAAGTATTATTTTATATATTTTAAAAGTTTCGCTGCATAAGGGGCCGATCACAGCGAACTCCCTTTTTGCGCTGAGAGGGGCATCTTTTAAGTGGTTTACTAACGACCGCGAGCGTTTTGTCAACCCCGATTGGGGAAAAAGCGTGTTACGTCAGTTGCGTCTTTTTCAGTCTTCAATCAAATGAAAGCAGAGGCGGGGTTTCCATTGAGATGACAACAGTTTTTTTGTTGTTAAGACGACTACAGACAACTTTTAAAGATCAAAGAGCATAGAATCACCAAGAGGCGACACTCTGTTGCTATTTGGGAAACAGCCACTAAATGCTGCTATAGTGTCACACGGCTGCCATTTTGGAATAAAAATTCCAATAGGAAAACAGCACGGATAACTAACAATAGACAGAATGAATTAAAATTCTGAGTTAAATATGAATTAAAATGAGTAAATCCCCTTTGAAAAGTAACATTTTAAAACAATATCTCAATGAAAACAGACAATTTCCAAAATGTTGACAAGACTAAGTTTAATACATCTGATATCTAAAATATCTGTTTCACATATAACATAAAAGTAAGGTTAACAAAATAACTTAATTACTATTTTTTTTTGCTCAAATTAGGGTGAAGCAAAAATGAGTGTACACAACAAAAGCTACATTATCTGGTAGTTTGTATGGCCTCCATGATTTTTAATGACAGCATTAAAAATCATGAGTAAAAATATATATAAAAATAAAAAATAATTAAGTTTGGAAAAAATAGTTTGTTAATTAAAACTTTATTCGTCTTTTTTTTTAACAGTCAACACTGGAAAAAATACTTTGTATTATTATAAAATAATACTCCAACAAAAAGTACTGTTAATCTGTTATCAAAATCCCATTTTGAAAGTCATGTTAATTTAATATGTCAGTATTAATATGTATTATGGCAGTGTGTAAACTATTAAATTAAAATAATTTATAGTAATTTCACCTAAATGTGACAGTTTCAAGAAAACAAGTATGGTTAAAATATATAAAATATTTAATCTGTAAAATAAACTATTAAAAGTGCAGATAATCACCAGTCTATGGTTTTAAGTGTTGTATTGTCGTCTTTCAGGTTGTATTTCAGCTTTGATGCACTTTTTAAATCAATATATAAAAAACAAAGCAGCTGCTTGCCATCGCGACAGCAATAAGATCCAATTGACGACCGATTGCTTTCACTCCAGATTGGTGGAATTGCTTTGCACTGCTGTTGTAATGGAACATTCTATTGAGTGTCGCCTCTTGGTGATTCTAAGCTCTTTGTAAAGATAGAGGAGAGACTAGTGGTCACTGTTTCAAGTTATCCAGAGCTGTATGACTTTACAAATCTTGAATATTACAATATTATTAAATATTACAATTATAACAATATCAACAGCAACACTCTCACACAATACGCAGCTGATTCACTCGTTTCCTATCGGGACATAAAAAAAGCGCATAATTGTCATAATTTACTGGCAATTATGGTTGCCAGTAATGCTGTAAAATTTGCCAGTGCACTGTAAATGAACAACTACAATTGTACTGTAGTTTAACAGCCCAATAGCAATTATTCATTCACAAAGCGTCTGTAAATTTTACAGTATTACTGGCAAAATTTTACAGCGCACTGTAAATGAACAATTACTACTGTGCTGTAAAACTACACTTACAGTATACTTGTAAGTTTTACAGTATTACCGGCAACAATTGTTTTGAGATTTGACTTCAAATGTCACATCCATCTGGAATTGCTCTAATCAAATCATTTGTGAAGTACTGGATCAGTGATAAAGCCAACAAACATGTTTTCTCCCCAAAAAAGCCTTTAAAATTCAGCACATGGCTGACATATGAAGACATGCTGTTTATGTTTTTTGACAGTGCATGTGAACTTAAATAGAACCAAAATTGCCAGTAATACTGTAAATTGCACAGCAATTTTTACAGGGTAGATGTAAATCTACTAATGATACCTGACCTCATGCTTGAAATGTAATTGCTCAATATATTTCCTACAGCAGTCTAGGGAATATAAGGAAATAAATTCACCAAAATAGCAAAACCCTTTCAAAGCTTTTTTGTGTAGACAGTACTGTAAAAATACTCAAAAATATGTATTTTGAGTATATCAATATGTATATCAGTGTTGTCAAACAATTATGCTTGATTTACCAAAACCATACAATGGCAATTTCACATCTTTCACATCCGTAACCGAGAGATGTCACATTCATAATGAAGATTTTTCCTCATATATGCTAAAATGTCAAATAAAATGAAATCAATGATTTTTGTTCTATAGAGAGGCAACGTTTAACCTGTTGATTAGCATTGTTTCTTTCGGGTTGTGCAGTTTAATTCACAGAATTTAGTATGTTGTATACCATAAACTCGCCAAGGTTTTTGGTCACATCCATAACGCATGTTTATTTTCCTCATTTAGAATATAAAAAATGTTTGCAGATTGATATTTTTCTGATCCCATAACTCTGTGGCTAGTTATTTTGTAAAATATAAACAGATGTTTCAATATAATGTTAACATACATTTTCAATGTGAATTTGTTTTGAGATTTGACTTCAAATGTCACATCCATAATGCTGGAATTGCTCTAGTATAATCATTTGTGAAGTTCTGGATCAGTGAGAAAGCCAACAAACATGTTTTCTCCCAAAAAAAGCCTTTAAAATACAACACATGGCTGACATATGAAGCGATGCTGTTTATGTTTTTTGACAGTGCATGTGAACGGTGAACTTAAATAGAGCTTCTCATTAGCTTTAGCAGTTGCATCAGCTAGCAGCGGTGGCGTAGCGGAGCGCCTGCGTACAGCGCCAGCAGGAGACCAACCATTAGTAGATTCACGCTGTTAATGCGACATGAAAGCTCCACACAACCTCCATCTTACACAGCACATCCTCATTCCTCTCTCGTCCGCGTTGCAGCCGTCCTGTCATGGCTGCTACTGTGTGTTATGGCCTCGCTGCAAGGGATTACGGCAAACACCTCCATGTGGTGGGTGTCTGACCCCTTTTTTATGGGTGGACAGAGGAGAGATGATCTGCTGTCGGGCAGGGGGTGTGCTATTGTCCTCCTACTTCTCCTCCTCCTCTGCGCCTCTCTCTTTGTGTCTGGCACCGTCCAGCTCAGTCATGGATAATGGCTGCTTTCTCCTGTGTGTGAAAATGTTCAGCACTTTTAGCCCCCAAGGAGCTCTCTGAATGTACAGATTTGGGAACGCATTAAAAAACAACAAATGCTGGGTTATTTAAACCCAAATTGGGTAAAATATGGACTAACCCAAACATTGGGTTAAATTTGGTCCTGTTAGTTTCATTTAAAAACATTTAATCCAGAAGTTGGGTATATTAATCCCGATTACACCCAGAATTGGGTTAAAATAACCCTTCATTTTTTAGACAGAGACATGCTGTAATTCAGTCCAGTGAATTAATATCTTAAAACTTAAATTGTGCTTTTAAAGATAATTTTAGATTCTGGTTATATTGTTTAATAACGATTTGGAAATATGAATTACTTTTTGATATAGTATCAGGGTTAGTAATATTAGTGATGTGAATCTGGGGCTGGGCGATATTGCAAAAAACAAAAAAAAAGGTAACACTTTATAATAACTACACACTATGAATCATTTATTAAGCATTAACATCTATTAAATTCATTATCTGTTAAGTATTAACTCTACATTAATAAGCATTAATAAGCAGTTTATAACTGCAGCTACAAATGCTGTATTCTTGACTTACAACCACATTTATAATGTGCTTAATAATTGTACTTTCATACTTTGTTAATGGTTTATTTTTTATTACTAAATGAAGTATTGCATTATTTACCAACCATCTGTATTTAAGAGTAGTTGGAGGTTTTTAAGATCATTCAAAATGAGTTAGTAAATGATTAATAAACTAATGAAATCAGTGTTTATATATCTTATTTTTCAGCCATATAGTAATGGTTACTATGTACTGTATGTTAAAAATGCTTTATTAACTCAACTTCATGCAGTTTTGTGACCTAATCTAAAGTGAGGACTATATATGCTTTATAAATCCCTTATAAATGACAATTAAAGGCTCACTATCATATAAACAATACATCTTTGCAATCTTAACTAAACAGTAAAATTATTGGAAAGTTTAAACATTGCTGAATAACAGGAGGGTCAGAATATGACATAAAATTGGATAAAACAACAACAATATAACAATTTAACAATGTAATAAGATGCAATGTTTAATGTTTTATTGCACAGTAATTTTATTTTAGGTAAGGTTGCAAAGATTTAATTTTCATTTGATACAGTTTCATTTTTGTGTCTTAAAACCAATAGAAATTAATAAACTCATTTATTTTATTATTCATTTAGAATAGAACTGAGCCTTTAATTGTCATTTATAAGGGATTTATAAAGCATAAATAGTCCTCACTTTAGATTAGGTCACAAAATTGGATAAAGTTGATTTAATAAAGCTTTTATTAACATACAAATTAACTATTAGTATATGCTTGAATAATAAGATATATAAATGTTTATTTGAATAGTTTATTAATCATTTACTAACTCATTCTGAATGATTTATAAAACCACCAACTAAGCTTAAATAACTGGTTTGAAAATAATGCAATACTTAATTTAGTCATGAAAAATAAACCATTAACAAAGTATGAAAGTAGAATTTTTAAGCACATTATAAATGTGGTTGTAAGTCAAGAATACAGCATTTGAAGCTGCAGTTATGACCTGCTTACTAACGTTTACGAGTTAATGCTTAACAGATAATTAAAGGGCACCCATGGTGAAAAATCTGCTTTTCAAGCTTTTTGGACAGACGTGTGTAGGTATAGTGTATAGAGCATCATTTTGGTCCTTTTTTTCAGTTTAACAACATAAAAACGGTGGACCAATTGGAGTGGTTTTCAGAGCGACCGCAACTTGACGTAGGAGTGTGGTCCCCCCGCTCACCAATATTGATTGACAGGAGCATCACCATATCCTGAGTTTGTTGTTTCATGTTCGCCATTTTCAGCGTGTGAGTCAAAGCGATATCACTAAAGGAACACCCTTGTTCTATTTTTAGATGTAAGACTCATTGGGCTCAACACAATATCAACATTCTCCACATTATCGCTCTAATCGGAATTATTGTTTGTACCTTTTGGTAGGTTTGCAAACTTGTGTACTTTTTATTGCGTCTACCTTAAACTTAAGCCGTTTGCATTTCTCTCGGTCACAGAAGCTCCCTCTGATCTTAACTAGGTGCAGCTGGAAAGTGCGAGCGCATTGCCTCACGTGCGCGTCCCTTCATTGGAAATAAAATAACGAACTTGCCTGCAGGTCGCACATCAGAAGCGCTGCTCTGCGAAGCACAGCGCCATGCATTGTAGAATTCTAAACATAGGTTTCTATCAGGGTACACACAGCGGCGCTTAAAGTCGGCGGCTGTCCGCGGTGCCCAGCCACGATTCGGGACACTTCATGTTTCTGCCGCGCCACAGAGCACCATCTGAATAGTTTCATTTTAAATAACATCCGAATGTGCGTGTCTGAGTGCCGTGTCGTGGCTCTGGTGCCTTTGTCAAAGTTAATTCAGTGTGCGTGGTTATTAGTCTCGGTGTACAAGCTTGGCACTTTAAACTAGCACACAGTTGGCTGTACAAACTATACAAAGACACAAATGATTTTGTACTCTCTGCTTGGTCTGTGTCCGACTCGTACATGTACGGCTGAATGCTTGTCCTCTCCCTCATGTAGCTTCTCTCTGTCTGCCTAGCTGTTGCAAACACAGAGCAGGGGAGCTCTTGGCTCCGCCCCCTTGTTACGTTGGGCGGGAAGTCGAAACTAATTTTCATGTGAAGCAACACACCCCTAAAACTGCGAGCTGTGTACACGCCCCCAAAATGACACTTTTTAACACATTATAATAGAAAAATCTGAATTGTGTTTTGAACTGAACCTAGACTGGCACATTCAGAAGAACCATAATATTAATATAAAATCTTAAAAAAGGGGGAAACTATGTGCCTTTTAATTCACTTTTTGCTAATGCTTAATAAATGGTTCCTAGTGTGTAGTTATTATAAAGTGTTACTAAAAAGGTAACACTATCTCATGTTTCATATCATTTGATATCAATAATTATTGAATATTTTTTTTAATAATCCATTAAGGAATATTAGGACTTTTTATTTAACCACTTTATTTTAATTTACTAACATTACTAAGTCAAATAGTTTTAATAGTCAAAGAACAAGAATATATAAACATATAAACAAAATATCTCTTTATAATAAAATTAGAAAGTATGAAAGTATTCATAGCGCTTCACATTTTTTCACAATTTTTTAATTTAACAGCCTTATTCCAAAATTGATTAAATTCATTTATTTCCTCAAATTCTACACACAATACCCCATAATGACAATGTGAAAAATAATTTTTTGAAATTGCAAATTTTTTTGCAAATTTATTAAAAGTAAAAAACCTAAAAAATCATATGTACATAAGTATTCACAGCCTTTGCTCAATACTTTGTTGATGCACCTTTGGCAGAAATTACAGCCTCAAGTCTTTTTGAATATGAGGCCACATGCTTGGCACACCTGTCTTTGGGAATTTTTGCCCATTCCTCTTTGCAGTACCTCTCAAGCTCTATCAGGTGAATGGGAAGCGATGTACAGCCATTTTCAGATCTCTCCAGAGATGTTCAATGAGATTTAGATCTGGGCTCTGGTTGGGCCACTCAAGAACATTTACCGAGTTGTTGTGAAGCCACTCCATTGATATTTTAGCGGTGTGCATTGGATCATTGTCTTGCTGGAAGATGAACTGTCGCCCCAAATAATGTTGTCCTTAGATGCTGGATAGACATTCAGTTTTGGTCACCTGATGTCATGACCTAAATCTAACTTATAATAAAGTCTTATAAAGTTGTGTGCATGTTGGGCTATAACTAAATACACTACAGAATGTTACGTTTACACACATCCACAAATTACACGTAAATGCATCAGCTTTTTACAGTGCAAAACTCACTACTCTTGAGTACAAGGTCTACACTTTACTCATACTTTGAGTAATATTTACAATTGATACTTTTACTCTACTTGCAATACATTTTTAGGCAATTAATGGTACTTTTACTTAAGTATAGTTTTTAAGTACTCTGTCCACCACTGTTTATAGGTAATAATAAACAGCCAAAATCTTAGTAATTGGCAAGCAATAAGCTATGCATTAAAAGTAAGAATTGATACTTAAACCAAAGGGTTACCAATCTAACTTGATAAACCTTTAACTAAAAATAAAGTGAAAGTGAAAAGGCCAAATAAACTTCTAAATGTTAACAATAAGTGTAGTTCAGTAATTCTACACTCAAAAAAAAAAAAAAAAAGTTTGCTGTTTGTTCAAGCTACTCAAATAAAATAAGCTGAAACAACACAATTGTTGAGTGGACCAATTAATCGTGTTATGTTAAATCCACTTAAATTTGTAAAAACTAATAAGTTAACTTAATTCCTTAATGTTTCTAATGTCCTAATAATAATCAATTGTGTGGATTTTTTTTACAGTGTACGTACATACGTATGTACACAACCAAAACTTTTTTTTTTTTTTTTTTTTTGTGAACAGGATGCAGTCCAGGCATATTCTCAGCGACAGCATATTTCAGCTTTAGAATGTCCAAGTCATCTATTTTCAGTGGTGGTGATTCAAGCAACTATTGGCCGAGTTGAGCAGCTTTATGCAAATGCATAGTGATACGACTTCAACTCTCAATGCAGGCAGTGAAGATCACATGATCTGCTGCCTGATACCATTGAGTACAGTGCTTGACTGAGCTGCATGACTTAATGACTACCAGCAAATGAAGAACATCTATGCCAACACACCTTTAACCAAGAACTTTATGATATTTTGATATGACTTTTAATTTTTTCTCTCTCAGCCACCAAAATTTCAGTGACATCTCACTGTCCAGAATCCCATATCTCTGTATTGATTGTGAAACATTTCTAGGTCTAATTCAATGTGAATACACAACCAAGTCACATTTTACCTTCATATGCAAGGAGATAAAAACAGAAAATCTAATTTAAAAACAGATTAACTTTCTTCTCTTTCTTCCACATTCAGTCCTGAAGTTAACTTGAGCATGCTCCTTGTCTCAAGCGCACACTGATCCTGATTGCTCATGAAACTCTTGGATGGTGAATGGGAGCATTGTTATTTCCCTTGATAGTCATTAGCTTAAGGCAGATGCTTTGGCATCCATAATGGTGGCTTCCTCTCGCCCCCAGCTTTACTGTGAGCTGCCCACAAACCCGTCTCCCACTCACAGGTGCCACACACACTCGCACAAAGAGCCTCTTATGGCAACAGTGAGATGGTTGGCGCAAGCAAGATGCATTTGCATGTCATTTCAATCTCTTAAAGCAGTCCTGCTTAAACATTGTAGGAAATTTGCAACCCCGGGCTCACTAGAAATGTGCCTCAGCCTGCATTTTTGCGAAAAAATATGTTACTCTAAATACGCTTTGTTGCACGTTTTAGATAACAAATCCACTAGAGGGCGCTGTCTAATTTTTTTGAGAATCTGGAATCATTACTTGCGTTTTGTTGTACTTTTGTTGTACTTTTTAGATATGCATCGTCCTTCTACACAACCATAAGAAGGTGGGGCTTGTCGTTAGGGCTAAACGATAAATCACATTCGATTGTTGTGTGCATTTGTCTATAAAGGCGTCTCTGTAATCAGTAAGGGTGTAATGAATCATGGTTGATCTATGATTCGTACAGATCACAATCCCTGCTTTTGAACACGTTATCTGCGGATTAATAAATTTATTTAACTTGTATATTAATCCTATATTTGTAACGAACACAGAGAGGTCGCCTTATGCGTCATCACATGTATGAAATGATTTGGACTTTCCTGTAAAATATAATGGTGATGGAAGTAGTTGTGGTAGGGATATTCGGGATGTGGTGGATATTTTTAGGTGTTGGTTATTAATTTGTCAGTTATTAAAAGTGGTTTCTGTCTCTGCTTGTTTAGTCTGCATTATTGCATTTAGTGTAAGCTGCACGATTAATCATTAAAAGATCTCAAAATTATGGTGATTTGCATGTTTATTAAATCTTCGAATCGCTACTTTCAAATCTGTTTGGAAATCAAAAATTAAGAAAGAGATTCAGTCTTTAGTCTTTTCAGTTGGTTATAAAGTTACAAACAGTCAAATAACACATAAACACTGGGATAACAGTTTATAGTTTAGATAAAACCACTGATGTTTATGGTAAAGATTAAAATCACAGTCATATGCATTTAATTTGATGCAAAAAAATTAAAGTTGTAGGCAGCAATTACATTATTTAACCAAGGTGGCAACAACCAGCCATTAAAAATATGCCAGTGAATAATTCTTCATTAATTCTGACTACAACTGTATAATGACATTTTTACTCAACTTTCTTC
Source organism: Danio aesculapii (assembly GCF_903798145.1). Classification (NCBI taxonomy): domain Eukaryota; kingdom Metazoa; phylum Chordata; class Actinopteri; order Cypriniformes; family Danionidae; genus Danio; species Danio aesculapii. The sequence continues at coordinate 13,863,672 of NC_079451.1, forward strand.
ACAGTTTCTGTGAAATTATGTGTTTTCTCACACAGAAAAAAAAAAACTTACCATAATATTTTATAATAGCATTCTAAGCAGAGACAAAGGCATTGTATCGATACGTACTTATGGTGGCCGATAGAGCTTAACGTGCTACAATTTAAGAAAATACATGCATTGTTTTCGGTAATTTGTGTGCTTATTGGCGCACTTATCAATTCCCTTCATAATTGCACCAAAGCTATCGATACAAAATGCTCCTACCATGCCACATATGCCGCTTTTGGTTGTAATTTTCAGCAATTTTTAGCAGAAGGATCTTGATCTTCATTACTGTTATTCCGTCGCCTCTCCATTTGTTTTCTGAAAGAGGCATCATTTACATTATATCGAGGCCTACATGTATTTATACCCAGGGTTACCATTAAAACCACAGTGTTACAGTAAATAATAGACTGTAAGCATGTAAATATAATATAATAGGCTTAAAAACTGCATATAATTATATATCTAAATGGGACTTTCTGTCCTGATACTTTGATAATTCGGTTCGTTGAAAAAGATTTTCATAGTCGAATGTATTCTATTTATTCAATTAGTTGGTTCAACCTTATCTTTAAGCCTTGCATGATACGTTTTAAGAAACCTTACTTCAGTATAAATAAACATATGATGATGGAGGGCTTTTTAAGACTGTTAGTCTGTATAAAGCACCAGTAATCTCTTGCTGTGAGCAAAATGCTTGTTGTGGAAGTTCAGCATCTGTGAGAAACTTGTTGGATTCCGTGACCTTCTTTCAGTGGACTAGTCCTGAAGGCTGTGGTCTCAGGCCCTTCTGTCAGTCACCTCAGACCTCTGATCCCTCACTCTCTAAGCTCATGTCCTGCGCCTCCTCCTTGAAGGCCATCTGACCAGTTTGACCCTGGGTCAATGGTCCCCCTTAGCCCATCTTTTCTGCTGACTACTAAGTCTCGGATGAATAAATGCACTTTGCTGATGGACATGTTCCTCTACATCATCTACAGGTGCCTGTCAATATCGTTATGTTCATTTGCACAAGGTTATAATAGAAAGTGACAGCCAAGCTCTTTAACTTACTTTGCATAAAAAAAAAAATAAATAAAAAAAAAAAAATATATATATATATATATATATATATACACACACACACACACACACACACACACACACATATATATATATATATATATATATATATATATATATATATATATATATATATATATATATATATATATATACATATATTTATTTTTTTATTTTATTTTATTTTTTCTGTTTGTTACGGTCCAAAGTCAAAACCTGGCTGTTTTTAATCATAAAATGTTGTAAGCTGAACATTTAAAAGATGACAGTTGTTTGATCTTGATAATTGTATAATAATCTTTGCCAATGTTTTAATATGTCAAGATAGCACAAATAACATGAGGGAAAAAAACACAAAGGGAAAATATATAGTTAACAGTGAATATAACAGAAAAAAGGTAGGGCAGCTATAGTGGTCAGCATATATAAGTGCACCCCTCACAAATCTTTCTTTTAAAAATTCATATTTTTAATAGGAAGCTATACAATATTACATTTGTTTCATATACATTAGATTAATCAGTACTGAAACCAAATCTGGAGCTTATCTAAAAAAATAACTTACAATAACGGTCCAGAAACTGGTACACCCAAATTTATATGTTATAGAAAAATATTAAATACAAATTTAAAAAAAGAGAAAAAATCAAGAGAAAAAGCAAAAAATAGAAAAAATTAGTTGAAATTTTGTAGGTTGTAATTTTTTTGCAATATTTTGCTTGAATTTAATTGTATTATCCGTAAATTTCTAAAGATGCCCAGAGACTAAAATATTATTTTAATAAAAATATCAGTTTAATAAATCTGTTTTGTTTAAATGCACCAAAAGGCATTGCCTATATTCACTGAGAAATGCATTACAATATTCATTTTCAAAATGGGATGTACTTAATTATGCTAAGCACTGTATGTGTTTTTATTATTTTCTACATGTGGTATTTAGTAACCAATTTTTTGAGGAAGTTGATCTACAACATATGATCAAGTCCAGCTATTTATTTTCTGGTACATCACTGATGTGTGACATGGAAAATGGCAGAAAACAGGTTTTTTTTTGTTCTCCAGTGTGGTCAGCCTGCTGGTTTGTCCACATTTTTATCATCACATGATCTCGATCTCTTATAACAAAATCACGTTTTTTTAATGCGCATACATCTTTTCTTATTGGATAAAAAGTTTATCCTACTCAGTTATGCGTATACATTTTTTATGTGCATTTTCAAATCTTATGTGCATCTTGGCAGTTCCATCAACCTTTTTATGTGCATATCCAATATGCACATAAACATAGGTGTATAGAAACATAGCTATTGAACAGCCTTCAAGACTGAAATGAAATATGATGCGTTTTTCACCAAGGCAACTGGGAGTGCTGAAATCTAATTGGGTAATCTGGCAGTGGGTGGGTTATAGAGACCAAAACAAAGACAGACATTCTGACACAAAATGCATATTTTCAAAGGGGAATGACTGACTTTAGTTTTGTTTTCAGATAGGTATGTTCACATGATTCTGAAATATCTGCAACCATATTATAGTAATTTTATGCTTAATAAAAAAGTCAAAAACTTGCATACAGCAATTTTTTTAACATGCACGTCCCAAGCTGCGTTTGATTGGCCACAACGTTCCCTATAGAGATTACAACAATTAACATTTTCTTTAACAGCATTAACAGTTCAATTAAGTTTATACGTATTAAACTTACTATACACTACCGGTCAAAAGTTTGGGGTCAATAGGATTTGTTTTAAAATAAGCTTCTCCTGCTCACCTAGGCTGCATTTATTTAATAAAAAAAACAGAACAAATTGTACAATTGTGAAATGTTGCACTATAAAAGAACTGTTCAAAAGTAGTTCAAAATTTATTTTTTTACATTTAATAAATGCCGCCTTGATGAACAGAATAATTTTCTTAAGAAAAGAAAAAAAAAAAACCTTACCCCAATCTTTTGACTGGTAATGTATATACGTGGGACTCTTAATTTGGAAACAGGAGATGCTGCAAAGTCACTTTGCATAAAGCTAAAGCCAGCTGCACTATTTGTTTTTGCACTGCACTGTTTTCTATGCGTTGATAACTCCACCAGCCATCTGTTCACATTCATGGCAGAATGCAAAAATCAGTGAAATATGGATTATAAATGTATTCAGAGCCTCCCTGAAAAGGCATAAGGTCTGTTTAAATATGTCTTTTGTTAAGTAATTGTACTTTGTGTGAAATATATTTGTACCGAGGCAACAAACAACAAACAAACATGTAGACTGCTGAGTATGTGCACATTAATGCACATTTAAGCATATTGTGTCATATAACTCAACACTTACTGTCAGTGGAAGAACACCAATAAACATCAAAAATGCTTCTGTATGCAGAGGCTCCGCATCAGAGCAGAGCTCATGAATATTCACGACCATTCCAAATACGGTCAATATGGAGCTTCTGATTCTAGGGCTTTTTGTTGGGGTATTAAATGAGCAAATTAAACGGTTTCTCGGCAATTGTTGTACTTATCTTAGCCTACTATGTAGATATCAGAGAACAATTGAACTTATTGAATCAATGCAGTATTATGGCACCTATAAAATGCAACTCTACTGTATAGGTGCACTATATCATAACAAACGTATCCACAATACATGAATGTGTGATTGTATCAGCAGAGGCCTAATAATATAAGGGGCATGCTCAGGGCATGCTGTCATAAATCCTCTACCAATTGTTATCAGAGTGTGAAAAGGGTTTAACAAGTGTGTAATTCATTTGTAACCCTGTCCATTTTCTCACAAGCAGAGCCGATTGGTCATCAGTGATGTCCATTAGGAAATTAAGACTTCTCTTTTCAGCTAAGTCCTTTTATTAATCTCGGGTCGCCACAGCAGAATGAACCGCCAACTTATCCAACACATATATTACGCAGCGGATGCCCTTCCAGCCGCAATCCATCTGTGGGAAACATCTATACACACTCATTCACTCACATTCACTACAGACAATTTAGGATTCATCAGTAATAGGGCCAAAATGGGAACGCAAGGAGCTGTAACTCTTTTTATCCCTCTTTATCTCTCTCTCTCTCTCTCTCTCTCTCTCATATTCCTCTCATCAATCTAAATGACCTGAGGTAACCCTCTGATTCAGAAATAGATCCACCTGTCTGACAAGGAGCTTTTAGCTTCGTTTCTCTGTTTTGATGGATTATGATGATTTCAATTTGGGGGAATTTAAGCTGAGCTATGAGAGGCTGTGCTGTAATATTCGCCACTGTCAGTGTTGTGTAAATAATGATCCAAGTATGATTCATAAATATCAGGATCAAAACCTATAACTAAAGGGGCGTTTTTACAAATTTCACCTCTCAAATTGATTTCCATCAGAAAACACTTTTTTTTACGAGAAGTAGAAAGTAACAAATTACAACTGCTTTCATTACAGCACTTGAGTGCATTTTTTCTGCTTAGTTTGCTTTTATTGGTGCAATTAAATTGTGGTACTTTGAATAAAAATTAAGCATTTGCTGCATTAATTATTTACCCAAAGTACAAAGTACAGAACAGTAGGGGAAAGCTGACATTTGAACAGGTGCTTTTTGAACTACTTAAGATTTTCTCATTGATTTTACCAGTTTACTGAGCAATAGAAGTAAATCGAATTTATTCAATCATGTGCATTTATTACAGGGACAATGCAGAGGCACAGTTCAGATGAATGATAAAATTTGTCCTTGAATTCGAGATTGTTTAGCTCAACTCATTAACATCATTTGAGTGTTTAAATGAATCTGATAGGGCTTCTGATAACAGAATGAGACCGAAAATACATTGTTTTACAATAAAGGCTTCATTGATTCATTCTATATTGTAAATATTCTTTATTAACATATTATTTTAAAATCGTGGCTTAAAAAGAACTTATATTATAAAAACTTATTAAAAAGTGCACAAAACAAAATATGTGTTGTTTAATATCTTTAAATGTGTGTGTGCCACTGTTGAAGGACACTATAAAATTGTAGACACTAAAAAAAGCTACTTAGTTTTGTTCAAAACTTGATTTAATTTTATTTTGAATGACTTAAAAAATTAAATAAAGATAAAAAAGGTTCCATTTTAATTTCATGTTAACAGAGAGGAAAAACATAATGCTCGTAATGCTCTCAAAATCAAGTCAATATTAGGATTTCAGTTAGATATTGAGAAATTCTGCCACGTCCTGTTCCTCTATTGCATTGTCCTGCATTCTGACACAGTCCTGTTTTTTTTTTTTTTTTTTTTTTTTTTTTTTTTTTTTTTTGAGCAGTGCAGAAACTGAAAGCTTTTGTTGTGTTTGAGGGATTTGTATTGAATTGCTTCCCTCTTCTGGATTATTTTGGTATTGCAGCTGTGTCCTAAATGTTGCCGTTTTTTTGCTAGAGATTTACCTTTGGACAATAAAATATTCAGTTGGGAATTATTCAATTTCTTCTACCTTCATGGTAGGAAAACTGCAATAATTTTGACTCCATTTCATGTCTCCACAGTATTTTCTTTCAAATCCAAGCAATTTTTTGTGCCATACTTTCTGCATCATATTTTATCAATAAGACTCTCATTTATTTTTTAATGGCTCATTTTTGGCTCATGTCTGCGTGAGTGTGCATAAATGCAGTAAACGGCTCAGTAAACATTCTGATTCAAAAGTTCTGTTTAAATAAAAACTTAAGTTTTAAAATAAGATGGATGGATGGATGGATGGATGGATGGATGGATGGATGGATGGATAGATAGATCGATAGATTAATAAATATATGGATAGAAGATAGTGGAGCAACGGATCACAAATCTCATGGTTCGGATCACATAATTTTATTTAGTCACTGATTGGACCATTTATTGCATCAGCCAAAAAGGTGAGGAGACAAATGTAATTTGCTTTCCATTATTACAAAAACAGTACTGCAAGATACTTTTTTAACAAACAGAACTTAGAAGCTGTAATTTTATTAAAAAATAAAATGAAGAAATAGTGAGCTAAATAAAAATAAACAGTAAAATATTCAGTACTGTGAAAAATTGGATAGATAGGATAGATGGATAGATGCATAACCCAATTTAAGGTTCTCTAAAATGCATGAAGTCCACAAGTGTAATAAAGCTAATAAATGTGTTGCACATAATCTTGTCAGCAGTGTCTGTCACTGATTGAAAGCCTATTCCTCTGTCAGCAAACAAACACTCCTGACCTGTTTCAACATAGACTTTCACTGTGCCAATCTCAAAACTAAATTAATATTTGTCCTCTTAAAAATGATATCAGTACTGTTAATTAAAAAAAAGTCAATCAGTCAATAAAATGTTAGCATTGTTCCCCATTGTCTCCAACTCGTATTTTGTTGATGTTTTTTATTTATTTTTTTTATACACGTGTTTGACTTGTACTGTGCCTCGGGCTATAGCTTTTCATAAAACCATGAAATAAAAAATCTCTTACTGACCATGTTTTTACACAATATGACCTCTGACCCTCTGTGCTTTTTTTTTTTAACTGTTGTTTGCTTCTTATATCATGTGACTGCCATTCCCGTGTCATTTACTTGCTTTCCTTATATGGGTAAAAATTTTAAAACTTGCTGATTGCTGATTAAACCTGATGACATCATAGCATCAAGTCTAATAGGCTGTATTTGTGCTAATGTATTCTCTTTAAATACATTATTAATAATACAATAAAGGAAATTAATTTTAAAATACTACGTACAATTTACCCGGTAAAATCTTTATTATCAAAGTACAATAAAATGGAGGGCATCTGTAGTTTCTACAGTGCAGACAAAGAGAGCCTTTGTCAGTTATTTTTTGAATGCAACGTTGTAAACAGTTTATGAAAGGATCAAGCCAAATATATTTTTAAAATGACAAAAGTTTATTATTATTATTTTACATTAAAAGATATTATTTTTTATTATGAAAACAAATCCAACAGAAGTCTTGAATTTATGGTTAATCTCTTTATTTTATTGGCAAAATTTCACAAATACAAACAGAAATTTGCTAGGTCATCTCCCACATTAACAGTTTTTGTAGCGATTTAGATTTTTTTATTTGTACTGTGAAATTGCTGAAAAGATACGTATCAATTATGATAACATCAAAGAGATATGTATCAATTATCATAACAGTTTTTTTGATTCCACTGTTTATTCTTAAAAACATTGGATGTAGAAATGCTGTACACAAATGCTTTGTGTATTTAATAATAATAATAAAATATGTCATTCGTTTTTTTTTATGTTCACCTTTTATATTGTGTTGTATGTATGCTCCTGATGGTTTGTGCAATACATAAAAAATCTATTGTCATATTTAATGATTTATCTGAAGACATAACAGACCATGTTACATTAATTTTGCATCATAAGAGTATTTAAAAGCGTTATACTGAGTCAGATAATGAGTGCTTTTCAAAATGAATACAAATACATGTGAACATTTCAAAGCAGTAGTGCATCAGTAAGTGAGTTTTGTGTATACTGCTTTCCAAATTCCAGAAATCACACTATTGAAACTTAAAGGGACAGTTCCCCTTGGGCCTCCACAGGGTCAATGTACATGGCCGTACTCCCATACCTGTCAATCCTCCTGTTTTTCCCAGGATTCTGTATTTTACAGTTCTATCCTGCTATCATCCCGTAAAGGTATTTTCTTGAGTTTTCAATCTTTCTATGAAAGGTGACAATCAACATTAACAAGCCGATCCTCCCTATATGCAACGCGTAATGCCGAACCACCAGGGGTCGCCCTTTACTCTACGAAAGCACTTTGAAATAAATTTAAAAATGCTGCGATTTCCTTCCTTTTCATTACAATAGATTCTATTTCCCATATGGATTCTCTACATGCGATTTGAAGCGGAGCGAAAGTCTGGGTTTTGGGTGCGTGTTTCAACAGTCATATACACATAATTAATAATAATAACATCTAAAGATGTCGATCATAGTGTTTTTTTTTAAACAATTAATTTAGTCCTAATTGAGCATAAAAAGTAAGGAAAGCAATCGAATGCTTTTATTATAACAGAGATGCGTGCAATTATTTAAAGTGACACCTCTGTTATTTAATGTAATAACTTTAATAAATTTAATGTGTTTAACAATCGAAATAAATGAGAGATTCATTTGCTGCTCTTTAATCAGAATGTTTATGTTATACAGTGAAGAAAAGATTAGTGAGATTTGATTACTTGATTTTATTTCTTTATAATAGTTATTCATTTTAATAAGCTAAACTTTTTGCTGCTAATGTATAATATTTATTTTTTCTTTTGTAAATAAGAATAATAAAACATATTAATGACCGTTTAACTGTTTGTTTTTATGTTATGGTGGGCATATCCCTTATTTTCACATTCCAATGTTGACAGGTATGGCCCAGACTGCTATAGCCAAACCTTTGGTCACTCGAGCCAATACCAAACATCAGTTTCAATGGTACCAGCAGTGGAAATCTTGGGCTGTGGACAATGTGAAGCATGTTTTGTTCTCTGATAAGTCCACCTTCACTGTCTTTCCCACACCCTGGAGAGTTATGGTGTGGAGAAGCCTCAAAGAAGCATACCACACAGACTGGTCAAAGAAAAAAAAGTTAATGTTTTTTTAATTTCATGTTTTAATTTTTCTAAATTTTCGTTACAATACTCTAAAAAAAATTCGACATAAACATTTTTAAACAAAATTCTGCAGAGAAATGGCAAAACATGCAGATCTAATCATCCACCTGTAGTGCAGGCCTATGTCTCCACACAGGTGTATTGTCAGCCGTGCTCACTGTGTGATCAGCACATGAGTGCGGATAACGCCGTTGCAGAAAAGCCTGCGGTAATGCTTCATCCTTATGCTTGGAAAGCTGCCGCAGATTAACGCAGACTCTGGCAAATGGCTGCAACTTGCCAGCTTCACGCAACCATCTCAAATCCGCCATTCCAGACGCCAGGCCGGCACCGCAGGGGAGCGCTTTCCATCAGCACTGCAGGAAGCATTACTGAAACATCAGCCTTCTTCTGCGGACCCCGAGTGTGCCGGATTAAACAGATCCCGCCACTGGATATCAGCTCCGGTTACTTGTCAGTTTCCTCACGATAGTGACAGGCTGTAATCCACTGCTGTCCTTCCGCAAACGGATAGACGCTGGAGATCAATACAGAGGTGCTTGAATGCTCTCATACTCATGTGTCGTCACGTTCCACATCAACACAGGACGTAAACGAGAATGACATGTTGAAACGCTCTGTTGGCAGCTTGACTGACAGCTGTCTTGTAACACCTGAGATTATGGTGATGCTCTGGGGTAAAGTGTCATGTCTGCCACTCTTTGAGTGGGTTTAATCATCAGTTGTGGACGTGTATTTGTGGCGACAGACTTGATCCCATATCACCATTGTTTGGTGTCTTATAGCATTATCCATAATGCAGTCACTGATGACATTACTGTTTTGCATTAGTGTCAATCCTAACCCATTTGTGTGTACCCAACAGGGATATGTTTAACTGTCTGTTGATAGGCACTGATTATAGGGTGTCAGAAGGGTTGTGCAGTAGTGAGGTAATCAATAACACAACATCTTGAGAGAATACCAGTGTTATTGTAATTGTTGTTATTGTTATAAGTTATTATTGTAAAGGCTTATTGCCTTTTATCCCTAGAAAAGATATTCATTAATTAAACAGAAGTGTAAATATTATTAGTAGGTTAGTTCTCCCTCTTGGCTCCAATAACCTAATGGTTAGTGGGACCGCTGACCCTCCTCCATCCCATCACCCCTCTCTCTCTCCAACTTCATTTCCAGTTCTTCCCATAGGTTTGAAATATACTTGAGGTGGTAGCCAGATTGAAATACACCATTTACCCACATCACATTAATACTTAACTATTTGTGATAAACAAAACATAATTTAATTTTTAACAATAGTTTTATTTATTATGACACTGTTATATGTTTTTTTCAATGGATTAAAGTATAAATAAAAAAAAAAGAATCCACTATTTCTCTTACTTTTACACTATTCAGGTGCAATGTGCATCCACTGACACTCTTACAAGTTCAAAGCAAACTTGAATGCAAAGCATTTTATATATGAAAATATACTGCAAATAAATGGAAATAAATGAAAATGAAAAGGAATAAAAACAGACAATATCTCAAAAAATTATAATAATTACAAGATTGAAACATGTAGATTATTTAAACAAGTCAAATGCGTTGATTAACCATTTCTAATGGTGTACATATATTTTGCAGCCAGTTTTGACCAGTCATTTTGTCCTCTCCGAGTATATAGTAAAGTTTTTCGAAGTCATTTAGATTAAAGAATGAATTACTTTATGTTTCTCCTGGGGTGTCACGGAGGCGCAGTGGGTAGCACGATCGACTCACAGCAAGAAGATCTCTGGTTTGAGCCTCGGGTGGGTCAGTTAGCATTTCTGTGTGGAGTTTGCATGTTCTCCCCGTGTTGGCGTAGGTTTCCTCTGGGTGCTTCGGTTTGCCCCACAGTCCAAAGACATGCGCTATAGGTAAATTGGGTAAGCTAAATTGTTCGCACTGATTAGCCTATGTAATTTCCTTTGCGCTATAAACTTGACTAAATCTCTCTGTGTGCCCTGGTCTCAGGTCAGTATGCTTACTAGGTTACATAACTGCCCCCTGCTGGTCACTTTAATGTGTTACTCTGTGTGGTACTGTGGAACACTCTGGTGTTGCATTCTTAGTAGCCACATCGTTTTATAAATATATGGCAAATATATAAGATATTTTGTAGGGATGCTCCTACCGATCGGCCGAAGATCAGTATCGGCGGATAATCACATTTCACGATTCTATCGGTACTCCTTAATCTCATGAACCGATCGCAAGTGTTTGTTTACCAGTTTGCAACCAAAATTATACATCCACAGTGCTTATACAGATCTCATACACAGAGGGAAAATGTGCTTATGCAATGGCAAAGTTACAGTATATAAATCTTGAAGCATCAGAATGGGAACTCGGCTGATCACAATGACAAGGAATCGGTACTCCGTATCGGCTGCAAAAATCCTGATCGGAGCATCCCTAGTATGAAGTTTTGGCCTATATATTGAAAATATACAGAGAAATGACCATTTTTTTCAAGCTTTTGGTGGTTATGCTGGTTATTTAGTGCTCACTGTGTCGTTACCTTGGAATTATAAGGTTCTATCTGCATTCTAAATGAT